>NC_142443.1:95207333-95359166 GCF_059453495.1 Arachis ipaensis | reverse complement strand
TCCTCCATTAGAAATTTTGAGGTACAAATTGGTCAACTGAGCAAGAGGATCCCTGACACTCTTCCTAGTAACACTGAGGTGAATCCAAGAGAAGAGTGCAAGGCCATAACCATGGTGGTAGAGGCTGAATCTGAGAAGATTGGAAAGGCATTGAACGCCAGTGAAGAAGGTTTTACTGGAAGTTCAATGCCCGATGTGGCAGCAAGCCTAGTGCTAAACGCCAATAAGGAACCCCTCATTGGGCGTTCAACGCCCATCCTGGAAGTAGAGCTGGCGTTGAACGCTAGCCAAGGAGCACTGACTGGGCGTTCAATGCCCAAACACCCAGGAACTCTGGCACTGAACGCCAATGAGGAACCCCTCGCTGGGCGTTCAACACCCAAACAGGCAGGCAGCCTGGCGCTGAACGCTAATGAGGAACTCCTCACTGGACGTTCAACGCCCACACACCCAGGGAAGCTGGCGTTGAACACCAACAAAGATACCCCCTGCTAGGTGTTCAATGCCTAAACACCCAGAAACTTAGGCGCTGAACGCCAGTGAGGAACCCCTCACTGGGCATTCAACGCCCAAACAGGTAGGCAGTCTAGTGCTGAACGCTAGTGAGGAACCCCTCACTGGGCGTTCAATGCCCACACACCCGGGTAAGCTGGCATTGAATGCCAGTAAGGATACCCCTGCTGGGCGTTCAATGCCCAAAACACTAGAGGGATTGCTGTTTAACCCCAGTAAGGTTGGACAACAAGGGCGTTCAACGCCGAAAGAGCTATCAGAGCTGGCATTGAATGCCAGTAAAAGCACACCTTTTGAGTCCTTAAGTCCCACTCAAGAACCCGCTATCCCTGAACTCAAGGAAGCCCATGCTCATGTAAAAACCATAGAGGTTCCTTTGAATGTACTTCTGCAGTGTATGAGTTCTGATGATTACTCATCCTCTGATGAGGATGAGGACACTAGGGAAGAGTAAGTTGCTCAATACCTAGGAGCTCTTTGGTACGAAGCCTTTGTAGGAAGAACCTCCATTGCTTTCCAAAGAACTCCATGCTTTGGTTTAGCAGAAGCTACCTCAGAGGCTTCCATATCCTAGATGCTATCTGATTTCTTGCACCATAGGCACCATGACCTTTGACAAGGCTCTATGTGACCTAGGGTCAAGCATCAACCTCATGCCACTCTCTGTAATAGAGAAGCTGAGAATCCTTGAGGTACAAGCTGCAAACATCTTATTAGAGATGGCTGAAAAGACAATGAAGAAGCCATATGGCTTAGTAGAGGATGTCTTGGTAAAGTTTAAAAACCACTACAACCCTATAAACTTTATAGTCTTGGATATCGAAGAGGATGAGGATAACTCTGTCATCCTTGGAAAACCTTTCCTAGCCACTACTAAAGCTATCATTGATGTGGCTAAGGGAAAACTAACCCTACAACTAGGGAAGGATCACATCTTTTTCAAGATGCCTCATCCCAATTCTTCCTCTAAAAGAGAGATAACTGTGCAAAACCTAGTGTTCCAACCTTCTCTTTCTGTGCAGAGCTTTACAGAGCCCCCAAATATCAATTCTAAGTTTGGTGTTGGGTAGCCACCAACAAGCTCTGAGCACAAAGGTACTAACAGAAAACTACCTAAAGGTTGGAGGGACAAAAAAGTCCTAGCAGAAGGCCTCTCACCTGGCATGAGAGTTGTCTTCACTAAGAAACCAGTCATACCACATACACTAAGTCGTGTCCTGTCTGTAGAGCATGTAGAATTCATTCATAAGAAGACCGGAAGAAAGTTCACTATAAGGGGTGAAAATTTGAGCCCATACTCCCCTCCATAAGGAGCTAACTGTTAAGATAATGACGTTTAAAGAAGTGCTTGTTGGGAGGTAACCCAACCTTAATTAATTATTTTCATATTTATTTTCTTCATTTTATTTTTCTTTCAGTTATTTTTAGAGTCATGATCATATGCAGCAGTCAGAACAGAGACAGAATTCACAGCAGTACAAATAGAACACTTTGGATGGAGTGTTATTAAAGTTGAACGCCAGCCAGGGAGCTATGGCTGGGCATCCAATGCCCATAATGGGCAGCATTGCTGGCGTTGAACACCAACCAGGAAGCAGACCCTGGGCATTCAAATGCCAATGCAGCAAACAGGGAATCTAGAATTCCCTAGCCTCTCAGGACCAGTAGGTCCCACAGCATCTTCACCTACCCCACTTACTTTCACACTTCCCAATACACATTTCCCTATAAACCCTAGCCCAATCACATACATACCACTTTCCCAAAACCATCATAACTTCCACCAACCCCCACCCAATTCAAAATCAACTTTCCCACCTAAAATCCACCCTATGGCCGAACCCTAACCTACCCCCATCCTATAAATACCCCTCTTCATAACCCTTCATACGCACACCTCTCATCCACTCATAAAACCCACAAGGCCGAGCCCTCTCTCTTCCTTTATCTTCTTCTATTTTCTTCTTCTTATACTCCATTCTTCTATTTTCTTTGTTTTTGCTCGAGGACGAGCAAAGTTTTAAGTTTGGTGTTGGAAAAGCATAGCTTTTTTCTTTCCATTACCATTCATGGCACCCAAGGTTGGAGACTCCTCTTGAAAGAGGAAAGGAAAGGCAGTAGTCACCTCCTCTAAATCATGGGAGATGGAGAGATTCATCACCAAAGCTCATCAAGACCACTTCTATGAAGTAGTGGCAGAGAAGAAATTGATCCCTGAGATCCCTTTCAAGCTCAAGAAGAATGAGTATCCAAAATTCTGAAGAGAGATCCAGAGAAAAGGTTAGGAAGTCTTAACCAATCCCATTCAGGATGTTGAGATTCTAATGGTACAAGAGTTCTATGCTAATGCATGGGTTACTAAAAAACATGACACTAGTGTGAACCTAAATCCAAAGAATTGGATCACCATGGTCCGAGGGATAATCTTAGATTTCAGCCCAGAAAGTGTGAGATTGGCGTTCAACTTGCCTCTGATGTAAGGAGATCCATATCCTTATACTAGGAAAGTCAATTTTGATCAGAGATTTGATCAAGTACTCTCAGACATCTGTGTGGAAGGAGCATAGTGAAAAAAGGATTCCCAAGGCAAGCCCATCCAACTAAAAAGGCTTGACCTAAAGCTCATAGCTAGAGGATGGTTGGAATTCATCCAACGTTCCATCATCCCTACTAGCAATCGATCATAAGTAATTGTCGACAGAGCCATCATGATCCATTGCATTATGATTGGAAGTGAGATGGAAGTACATAAGGTGATTCCTCAAGAATTGTACAAGATAGCTAAGAAGCCTTCCACCAATGCATGGTTGGCATTCTCACACCTCAGCTGTCATCTATGCAATTCAACTGAAATTGTCATAGAAGAAGATATCTCCATTGGGGAGGACAAGCCCATCACTAAGAAGAGGATAGAGCAAACCAGAGAGCATACACAAGAGCATGTACAGCCACCTCAGCATGAGATCCCTGAGATGCCTCAAGGGATGTATTTTCCTCCTCAAAGCTATTGGGATCAATGGCAGACTTCTCTTGAAGAACTAAGCACTAACATGGAATAATTGAGGGTGGAGCATCATGAGCATTCCACCACCTCAATGAAATCAGAGAAGATCAAAAAGCCATAAGGGAAGACCAAATGGCTATGAGGGAAGAACAACAAAGGCAAAGGAATGACATAGAAGAGATCAAGCATCACATTGGATCCTCAAGGAGGAGTACTAGCCGCCACCATTAAAGGTGGACTAATTTTTTTTTACTTCCTTTTCTTCTATTATTTTTCTGTTTTCTGTTATATTTTATCTGTTCTCTTGTTCTTGTTTCATGATCATTTGTATTTATGCCTTAAAGATGTAAAATGTCCCATATATCTCTCACCTTAAAGATGTAAAATGTCCCATATAGTTTAATTATGTTGATGTGGTGGTATTGCCATTGTTTTCTGAATGTATGAATAAATAGTGCATATTTGAAGTTGAAATTTTAGAATGTTGGCTCTTGAAAGAATAAGGAAAAAGGAAAAGTATTATTGGTAATCTGAAAAATCTGAATAAATTGATTCTTGAAGCAAGAAAAAGTAGCAAAAAGAAAAAGAAAAAGAATGTTGCAAAAGAAAAAATTTTTATGCATGCAAAAAAGAAAGAAAAAATGGCAAAAAAGAAAAAAAATAAATAAATAAAGAGAAAAATCCATTACTACCCAAAAATGCAGGAAAAAGAGGGCAGATTGAAAAAGCCAGTAAGCCTTTAAACCAAAAGAAAAAGGTAAAATGATCCAAGGATTTGAGCATTAATGGATAAGAGGGCCTAAAGGAATAAAATCCTGGCCTAAGCGGCTTAAACAAGCTGTCCCTAACCATGTGCTTGTGGCGTGAAGGTGTCAAGTAAAAAGCTTGAGAATGAGTGGTTAACGTCGTGATCCAAAGAAAAAAGAGTGTGCTTAAAAACTCTGGACACCTCTATCTGGGGACTCTAGCAAAGATGAGTTACAATCTGAAAAGGTTCACCCAGTTAAAGTGTCTGTGGCATTATTGTATCTGGTGGAAATATTGGAAAATAAGGTGCTTAGGGTCACGGCCAAGACTCTGAGGGGAGGAGCTCTACTGAGTCCTATGAATTAATAAAAGTATTAATGTTTCTTCTTCGATCCGTGTTTGATTTATTTCTAAGATGTATACTTTCTCTTCAAGATGGTGAATTGGATGATCAGTGACAATCATCTCTATTCATCATACTAAGACGAACGTGCCTGACAAACACCCGCATCTTGATAGACGACCAAAAGCATGGGTTTGGATTTTCACACTAAAAATAGGATTAACGTTGCAAGTATAGTCCAAACCCAACCATTGATCATCAACCAAATTATAATCCTAAAGATGTCACAATCAATACAAAATAACCGGGAGTTTTAAATCCCAGGTCGTCTTCCCTAGGAACTAATGCCAACAAGTGCACAATTTTGGTTGTGAGAATCAAAGGGGTTTTCAATGATTGAGAGCAAACAAAATAAGGGAATTAAAGAACAAGACAAAATTTGCAATGAATAAACTAATGAAAGAACAAAAGAACTATGTATGTAATATAAACAAGTAAGACTCAAAATTGATGGAAAAGTAGTTTAAAACATAAATGAAACCTTGACTTGGGATGAGTCATGCAATCCCTTCCTTGCTAGAACCACAACTATGATAATTATGATGGATTAATCTCACTAAGTCAACCCTTAACATCGAAGGATAAGTTAAGTGAGCATAGTTGTCATTAATCCATAAATCCTAGCTAACTTACCAAACTAGTTGATAAAGAGCTAGCATTAGTAGAAACAATAATAACTAACAACCCAAGAATTATCACTAAATGTTGGACATTATAGCTCTAGTAATCCATAAACTCATTTTTCCCAAGCCAAGAGGTGGAAATTACCCCATAACTAAGATTGGCATTTCATCAAACACATAGAGGGCATAAACATAAAACATGGAAAAATTGAGAAAATGGTAAAAATCTATGAACCATAAATGACAACAAGCAACCAAAGCAACTCAACAAACATAAAATAAGCATCAAACATTAAATTCAACAACTAGCAATTCAAAATTGTAAAACTATGTGTATATTGACAAAGGAAATGAGAATTCAAGAAAGTGTAGAACAAGTAGTGTAATAAAAGAAGAATTAAAGAAATACTTACAATGAAATTGCAAAATCCAAAGCCAAAATTGAAGTATAAAATGCTACAAACCCTAATTAAACGTAAGAAAACTTGAGAGGAAACCTAAACTAAACTACCCTAAAACTACTCCTAAAAACTCTATTATGAAGTATGGTATTGTATGGTATGATATATGGTTACTTCCCCCTTCATATATGCTCCAAAGCCTTCAAAAAATGGGCCAAAAAGCCCTCAAAATGCGAGTCCACGTGACTTTTTAATGGAGGCATGCGCTGGTACCTGTGCGGATGCACGGGTCCTGATTTCCATTCTGCCCTAAGCGTGGGCACAGAACCTGTGCGTGGGCACAGGCTGAAATGCTTTTCTCCTTTGTTTTCTTCATGTTTTCTCCCTTTTTGCATGCTTTTTTCCACTTTTGGCTATCCATTCTTGCCTCTAGGACCTAAAATCACTCAACAAACATATCACGGCATCGGATGAAATAAAAGTGGGATTAAATTGCTCAATTTAAGCACAAAAATGTATGTTTTCACATTTAGGTTCAATTTAGGGATCAAACACAAAAGTATGCTATTTTGGTAAATAAGTGTGAGTTTATGTGATGAAATCCATCCAATTATAGCCAAAATATATCATCAACTATGGATTCATCATGTCTACTTGGGTTCGTGTGAATACGTGACTGGAAAGCGCAAACCAACAACTATGTTTATACATCTCTCAGATGGCTAATCCACGACTTCATTGTAGACTTCTCGAGACACCCAGTTCAGCCGATTTTCAGGGAAATTAGGGTCTCCGTGGTATAGGCTAGAATCCAAAGAAGCAACATTCTCTGATTTGGAAGATTCGACCTTGTCTGTGGCATTTTGAGTAGGATCGCCAAGAGAAAGAACTGCTAGAGCTTCACCCTCCATCAGATTGGATGACCACGACCAATGGTGTTTGATCTAAAAGCAGAGGAGATTGATGACCACGGCCCATGGCGTCAATCACATACAGCCTGTCATAGAAGAGATCATTCATAAGCAAAGAAGACAGTAATACCAGAGTTAATTCAAAAAGACAACGCAGCTCTAATCCTTAACCCTATTCCTATTACTGATTACCCTTTTCTTTATTTACATGCCAACTTAGTTTAAATCTCACAAATATTTATCTATCAACTTTTGATTTCGCCTGACTAAGACCTGCAAGATAACCATAGCTTGCTTCAAACCACAATCCTCATGGGATCGACCTTAAATCACTCAGATATTACTTGGATGACCCAGTGCACTTGCTGGTACAGCAGTACGAAGGTGTGGGGATTCGTGCGCCAAAATCCAAGACAAAACCTTAGAAGTAAAGAATAGAATGGGTAGATTGGTTTATGAAATCTAGTTTGCATTTGAGGATGTACAAAAAACATAATCTCTCTAGATGAGAAAAATAAGGATCTTAGAAAGAAGTTCGATACCGCCACCATGAACACTCAAATATTTTTTCAAAAGGTTGAAGAGTGGCTAGAAAACAAAGAAATTTAACAAATAAAAAAATAGTTAACCTTGAGTTTATTACCTTGTAATTCAACCATATCAGAGGATGTAAGGTACATATTTAAAGTTTTATTTAGATGTGATGAGCGAATTGTTGTGTCGGTATAGAATTTCACAATTGAAATCTCGTTGCAAGTATAGTTCTACACCAACAAACAATCCTCCCAATCAAAAATTTGGCTGTCACAAGTACAAACCCCAAATAAAAATTAACCAAAGTATTTAGACTCCGGGTCATCTCACAAAGAATTGCAATGAAGTGTTTAATTATTGGCTATGAGGAACAAAAGGGTTTGGTTTTATAAAAGAGTAAGAAATTAAATGGGCAAGAAAAGTAATTCAAACAAGCAATTAAAGAAAGCAAGTAATAAAGAGAGACATTCATGGCAAGGTTTGAGATCATAGGCTTTCTATCTTAGTCAATAATCATAACAATACTTAACAAGAATGTATCTTATTTCGTCATCCCCAATGTTGGAAGAAGGTGTAAGTTATCTTCCATTAGAGAAAGTCAAACAAGACTAGTTAACCTCAATCCAAATGTCTTAATCAACTCACTAATGGAATTAGCAAGAGATTAGAGTCAATGAAAATCATATTAACAAACAACTCTAGATCACCAATCTAAATTGGGTTTTAATGACTCAAGATTGCCCAATTACTCTTTCCAAGCCAAGAATGCTCAAAATATACTCTAAAGCCCAACCAAGCATTTTGTCAAACACTTGGTGGGTACAAATGGAAAGCATGGTAAATGTGCGAGAAATGGTAAAATCTAACAACTACCAATTGCAAGGAAAGTAAATCACAGCTCAATTCAACAATTAAAAGAACATCAAACATTAAATTGCATTAAAGAGATCCAAATCCAACATGAGTCCATGAACATAAAAGAAGCATAAAAGTAAAATTAACATCACAAACTAAGAGAATGAAAGTGTAGAAGCAAGAAATCATAAAGGGAACAAGATGGAAAGATGAGATTGAACCTAGATCTAGGAGAGATTAACCTAACCTAATTCTAGAGAGAAGAGGGAGCTTCTCTCTCTAGAAACTAACCTACATGATGCTATACTACCAAACAATTGCTCCCTCCTTACCCAAGCTTGAATTATGCATGAAATAGCATTAGAAATGAGTTGGATTGGGCCCAAAATGAGCTGCAAAATCGCTGGCCACGATTTCACTTTAGTGAACCACGTGCTCCATCGGCACGCGCGCGTCATGTGCGCGTACGCACCTCTATACGTCAAGAAACTATGACAAATTTTAAATCATTTCAAAGCTCCAGATGTTAGCTTTCAAACAAAATTGGAGCCGCCTCATTTGGACCACTGTAGCTCAAGTTATGGTCGATTGAGTGCGAAGAGGTCAGGCTTGACAGCTTTGCGGTTCCTTCATTTCTTCATGAGTTCTCCTACTTTGCATGCTTTTCTCCTCACTTTTTCCATCCAATACTTGCCTTGTGAACCTGAAATCACTCAACCAACATATCAAGGCATCGAATGGAACTAAAATGAGTTAAATTTAGCTATTTTAATGCCTAAAAAGTATGTTTTCACACTTAAGCACAAATTTAGGCAGAATTACAAAACTATGCTATTTCATTAGATAAATGTGAGAAAAGGTGATAAAATCCCCCAAAATAAGTACAAGATAGACCACAAAATCGGGGTTTATCAAAATTTCCCACACTTAAACCAAGCATGTCCTCATGCTAAGAATAAAGAAGGACAAGAAAAGGGTATGAACATTTATTCAATGCAAATAAACTATATGCACCTATCTACATGCATGCAACTAAATGCAATATGACTCTACCTACTTGGTTAAAAGTAAATCAATCCCCAAGAACACATATGCACGTGTAGGGCTAAGTAGTATGATGATTCATGAATCCTACCAATTGAAATATCAAAATAAAGCACAAATAGACTTGCAAGAAGAAAAGCTCATGAAAGCCGAGAACAAGGAATTGACCATCGAACCCTCACTGGAAGTATCCGCTCTAGTCGCTCTAGTGTATAGGGTCGATCACTCAATTCTCTTCTAATCATGCTTTCCAAGATTTATTTTTCTTCTAACAATCAACAATTATTCAATGCATGCATACATTCATCATGAGGACTTATTCATAGGTTGTAATGGGGCTAGGGTGAAGGTAAAGATGCATATGGTCAAGTGAGCTTGAAATTTGTATCTTTGATTAGCCTAAGCTCTCACCTAACATATGTAACAACCTATACAATTCTAATACACAACCTAGCCACCCATGATTCTCACTTTTTCACATACTCATGCATTCTTTTTAATTCACATCCATATGTATTGATTTTTATTGAACCTTATTTTGGGGCATTTTTGTCCCCTTTTTATTTCTTTTTCTCTTTTTTCTTTTTTTTGTTTTTTTCTATTATATATATATATATATATATATATATATATATATATATATATATGTTCTTTTTATTTTTCTTTATCATCATTTTTTCTAAAGTATATACAAACGTATCAATGCATATGGTTTTACGTATAGTGCATGAATATGTACCCAATTCCCAATATTTTTAGCAAAAATAAAAATTACACTTTTACCTCAACCAATGTCCCAAGTTTCCCATACCCAAATGATACACACCCTCACTAGCCTAAGCTAATCAAAGATCTAAATTAAGGGATATTTATTGTTTTTCACTTAGGGGTAGTGATGTGCTACAATTAAGAACAAAAGGATTAAATAGGCTCAAAATTGGCTAACAATGGTTGATGAAAGGTAGGCTATTTGGGTAAGTGAGCTAAATGAAATTATGGACTCAATCATATAAATGCATTCATACATAGAATAATGGACATAAAGAATCAAAAAAACCAAAGATTACAATCATAGAAAGAGAATAATGCGCACAAGAATGGAAAATAAGTGGTTATAAGATGTAACCACACAATTTGGCTCAAAGCTCACATGCTTGTGTTCTTAGCTCAAAAACCATGTTCCAAAATAAATTCTTCAAGCAAGTTCACACAAAAAAAAAATTTAAATTGGTAGTGTTCCCTAAAACAATTTTTCTTGGAAAAGAAGTCATCACCCTAACCAAGTAGTCCTAACATATAGAAAGAAATGGTGAAATATGTACAAATTCTAACTAACATGAAATATATTATGCAATGCAACAACTAACTAACAAAGAAAATCAAGAATTGGTGTTGAAAGAAAGAAATTGTTACCCATGGAGATCGGTCAGATGACCTCCCCACACTTAGAAATTTGCACCGTCCTCGGTGCATGCAAAGAAGAGTAAAGTGGACGGGTTGCTACAATTGATGAGTTTCTTCAAAGGGTTGTGCGGGTGAACTTGTTTATTGCCCCATTTAGAAGCTTTTTCTTTCCCTCATTTGGTGGCCAACCTCAAAGGAGAAAAAAGAAAGAAAATTAAGCCTACAACAAAGATATGAAAGCAATTAGAACATAGGCGAGGGCTAATGCCAAATAAAAGTATGGTTCTCAAATACATGGTAGCTACAACATGTGAGTGAGAAAGCAATTCAAGCAAAGGCATATTAACCAATACTTGATGCAAGAACAAGTTAAAGCACGAAGAGCATGTTGAGCATCAAATTTAAACGGAAATTGACACAAACAAGATTAGGGATAAGCATGAGAGTATTTGGCCCTATCCTAACACAATGACAACAATGTATAAAAACAAGGGATCATGAGTTAGGAAGGACTAAAGCACTAATCTTGTGTGCAGAGCAAATATCACAATTAATGTCAAACATGTCACGAAGCACCAAGATTAACCAAGAAATTCTCAACAATTGAGTAAGAAAATTCAACACCATTATTCAAATAAGAAGCTCAAAAAAAAGAAGGTAAAAACAAGCAATAAAAACAAAATAAAAATGCAAAGAATAAAAGTATGCGAATGCAATGGACAAGGAAAATGGAAGATGGGAAAAAAACTCTTTTTTTTTGCGACGCGGATGCGTCATGCACGCCCACGCACCGATGCGCAGATTGGCAGAAGGGACAAGCGACGCGGACGCGCAGAGTACGCATACGCATGCTTGATGAAGTTGGCGACCGACGCGGACGCGTCACGTACGCTTGTGCGTCAGGTCGCGGGCACAGAGTAGGCACAACTTTGGCACAACTCTCTGGTTTTTGTACCAGGAGTGTGAGATGCACTACCGACGCGCGCGCACAGCACGCACGCGTGCGGATGCCCTCTTTTTTTTTCAAAAACAGGACACTCTCCTAATCTACAAGTATTCTAAAACAATCACAAATCAAATTTAACAACAAATCCTTTTAGTTTTTGAAAAATTTTCAAATACACTACAAACAAAAGTTACACTTCAAGCAACCTACTTAATCAACAATCTAAACTAATTAAAACACACTACTACAACCTATCATCGAAACAAAATGTATAAGAGTATGGAAAAAAAGAAAACTACTTATAATGGCAACTCCAATTACTTATTAACTAAATCAAAAAGAGAGTGGAAAGAGTTTACCATGGTGGGGTATCTCCCACCTAGCAATTTTAGTTTAAGTCCTTAAGTTAGACATTTGGTGGGGGTCCTTGCTAGGGTGGTTTATGCTTGAATTCATCCTTGAATCCCCATCATTGTTTGCATCTCCAATGTCCACCAAGATCCCAAATTAGGCGCACAAGGCATTCAAGTAAGCTCAAGTAAATGACAAGGCCCCAAGAGTTTTGATTGTTGAAATGAATTCCGGGGTCCGAAACCTTGTTCTTGCACCCATCTTCTCGTTGACTACCATAGTTAAATTTGGGTGACAAGGCTTGTGAATTCTCAATTAAGTATCCAAACATTCCCCTAGACCCATGCAATTTGGTTCTACACTAACCATTACTATTCAACTTTGAGCATGTAACCATCATGAACTTAGACTGATGTTTCCAACCACTACACAACTATCTCCTACTCTTAACTCCACAAAGAGCTCTAAGTTGACCATCATTTTCAATCAAACCATATTCAATTGAGAAAGCAAAGCTTAGGGATAAGAATTTTACCCACTTGAATGTTGTGTTGGATGGTAACTTAGGAAGGGATGCCTTCAATGGTCTTGCAAGTTCCACTCCCTTGTGCTCTTCTTTGACTATCTCTACCTCTTTACAACTTTCCTCAATTTCAACATCTTCCTCTTGGTGGCTCTCTTCTAATTTAATCTCATCTTCATTTCTTACTAAGGGCATGAGAGGTTGTGCATCTTCTTATTTGACCTCAATTTCAAGCCCAATGGGAGAGGATTCAATTGTAGATAGGAACTCCTCGATGATTGAATCCATCTCTTGATCAACCTCTTCAAAGTCTTCGATCATGATATGCTTTGGAGGTTGTACACCCTCCTCAACATCAACATCAAGCATCTTGGAAGAGGACTTTCTACTTCTACATTCCCATGGACTTCCAACATCTCCTATATTTTCAACCACTTCTTCCGGCTTATTTATCTCAACTTCTTCCCCTTCTGACAATTCTTGCTTCAACTCCTCTTCTTCACCTTGAAGCTCTAAGCTCACTTCCTCACTATGCTCCTTAATTGCTTCTCCAAATTCAACAATGGGAGTTCCTTGATCGCATAGGCTTAGGCGGGAGATGACCATATTGCTAACAACTTCCACTAGGGTAGCCATCTTGGCTTCTAGCTCCTTAAACTCCTTTTGGTTTTCTTCTTGCCTTCGAATGTAAGAACTAACACATTCTTGGAGAGGATCATCCATTGGAGGTGGTGTGAAAAAATAAGGTTCATTTTTTGGGAAGGAAGTTTCATAATTGGAAGTTGGTTCATCTTGGCAAGGGTATGGAGATAGCGTATATTGAGGTGGTTCTTGAGAGTAATTGTGTTGGAATGGTGGTGGTTCCATTTATGGTTTATATGGATCATAAGGTGGTTGGTATGGTGGATAAGGATTAGGGTCATAATGAGGTATTTGGTGGTAGGGGGCTTGTGAGTAAGGTGGTTCAAAGTCATGTTGAGGGGGTGGTTCATAGGCATGTGGTGGTGGTTATTGACAATCCCAATAAGGGTCTTGATGTACGGAAAACTTGTCTCATAACAAATTTCCTTCGGCAAGTGTACCGAATTTGTCGTCAAGTAAAAACTCACAATAGAGTGAGGTCGAATCCCACAGGGATTGATTGATCAAGCAACTTTAATTAGAGGAATGTTCTAGTTGAGCGAATCAGAATTTGGGTTGAGAATTGCAGAAAATTAAATGGCAGAAAAGTAAATAACAGAAAAGTAAATGCTAGAAATAAAGAGCTGAATGTAGCTGACGGAAAGTAAATTGTAGAATCTTAAATGGGAATGGAGTAATTGCTCATAAAAGTAAATGACAGAAATTAAAGAGAATGGGTAAGATCAGAAATGGGGAGTTCATTGGGCTCAGGAAATGTTGCATTCTCCGGATCAATTTCATTTTCATCTCTTCCTCAATCAATGCACTCATTGATCTCCTTGGCAATCTTAAGTGATCGAATTACAATTCCTTGTAATTCAATCTCTCAAATCTTGATCAATAGCCAATTCTTTGGTCAATTGCTCATGAGAAGAGATGAAGTATGGTCACTGATTATACCACATGCATTTCCCAAATCAAGTGTTGAGAGGATTATAGTCACATATCCATCCAAACCCAATTTGGTCCAGCATGAGAAAGCATTTCTAGCAAGATCTCTTCATTCCTCTTTCAAGGTTCAGAAGAGATCCAAGTTTGAATAGCTTCTTTTCCAAGATGACTACCCAATTGGATGAAGATCGAAAGCTTTCAAGTAAAATTAAGAGAAAAGATAGATGAAGAATAATGAAAACTAGTATTGATACATCAAATTACAACAGAGCTCTCTAACCCAATGAAAGGGGTTTAGTTGTTCATAGCTCTGGAAAATGAAAACAAAGATGGAGAATACATGATGAAACTAGAAGTGCAGAAAAAGTAAAATACAGAGAGTAGTTCTATGCCAAGAGGCTCCCTATAATTTCCAACTCCCAAAATAATTCAAAGCTACACCTATATATACTACTCTTCTGATCTTCTAGTTGGCTCTTCAAGTCTTGGGTATGGGCTTTTGGATCTTTGAGTTTGAAGCAGTTATCTTCTTCATTGGGCTTGGCTTTACTTGCAGAGAGAAAGTGTGAAGTGGGCAGAGACTCTAGCTCAGGACGTTAGTGGTGTTAACGTTCAGTGAAAATATGGGTTCGAGAACGTTAGTGACAATCACCTTTTTCACTAACGTTCCTAACCCAAGTAAGAGCCACGTTAACCTCAACGTTAGTGGCAACGCCTCTTTGTCCTTCGCACACGTTATTGGGACTTACCTTTCCCAATAACGTTGAGAAGCCTCCTCCTTCCCTACGTTAGAGTCCATGTTAACTTAGTTAACGTGGCTCCTTAACGTAGGCTTGCCAACCTTCGAGAACGTTAGTGACACATACCTTTGTCACTAATGTTCCAATGTGCCCCTAGCTCCCACGTTAGAGTCCACGTTAACTAGGTTAACGTGGCCTTTAACGTGGCTGTGCTAGCCATCTCCAACGTTAGTGACAAAGGTGAATGTCACTAACGTTGGCTCATCATCTCTCCTCTTCACGTTAGCTTCCACGTTAACTAAGTTAACGTGGGAGTTAACGTAGCTCATTGTGGCTTGTGTGGGCTCCTTCCAACGTTAGTGACAATGTTAGGTGTCACTAACGTTGGCGATCACCTTCCTTCTTCACGTTAGCTTCCCCATTAACTAGGTTAACGTGGGAGTTAACGTGGCTTATTGGGGCTTGTGTGGGTTAATTCCAACGTTAGTGACAATGTTTGGTGTCACTAACGTTGTCGATCACCTACTTTCTTCACGTTAGCTTCCACGTTAACTAGGTTAACGTGGAAGTTAACGTGGCTTATTGTGACTTGGCCAACGTTAGTGACAGAGTTGAATGTCACTAACGTTGGCTTCTCCTTTACTTCTTAACGTTAGAGGCCACGTTAACTAAGTTAACGTGGCTCTTAACGTGGCCACTTATGAGCTTGGTCCAACGTTAGTGACAAAGGTAAGTGTCACTAACGTTGGCTCTATTTCCTTTCCTCCACGTTAGAGTTCACATTAACTTAGTTAACGTGACTCTTAACGTGGGCAATGATGGCTTCGAGAGCGTTATTGGCGATTACTTTTCTCATTAACTTTGTAAGTTACTCCCATTCCACGTTATGAGTTACGTTAATTAGATTAACGTGGCTGCTAACGTGGTTCTTCCTTGCTTCCTTTGTCCTGAAATCAAGCAATAGAGTGCATCAAAGTTCTAGTCCAAGTCATGGGAAATACAACATCCAATTTGTCATTAAATTCATGCAAAATCCTCATGAAATCATGTAAACTGCACAATGTATGCTTGAATCAAGATGTAAGTGAATATCTACCCAAAACTAGCTTATTTTCTAAGGAAATACATGAAACTATCCTAAAAACAGTAAAGAGAAGGTCAGTGAAACTGGCCAAAATGCCCTGGCATCACAACACCAAACTTAAAGCTTGCTTGTCCCTAAGCAAGTACTGGAACAAGAGAATGATGAATGGAATGCCAAGAGAAATGAGTCATTCTTGTGGAGGTCATGTCCCCGGTTTTATGGTGGTTTCATGCATAGCAACTTAGGTTCATTCCTGGCTTTCAGACCTTTATCATGTCCTAGAATACTCACTGTGATTGCATCCCATGAGACTTTTATTCATTGATCCTTTTGTTGTCATTTCAGGGCTTATTTGTGTTCTTAGGCTGAGTGCTCTGTAAGGGGGTGACTCTTTAAGATAAGCTTTCAGCCAACACTCCCGAATTAGTTGGTTCAAGGTGCTAGGTGTTAAGACACCCCTAAGGACTTACTCCTTCAAGTCTCTTTCCCCCATACATACACACCACAGGCATATAGTTTATTTATTTTCTTTTCTTGAGACCTTGGTGTCCAGTACCTCTTTGGGTTACTAAATGCTCTGTGGTGAAGGTTATTCTTGATAGTGGACTTTCAGCTGATAATCCCGAGTTAGTTAACCCAAGTTACCAAGTGATAAGGCACCCCTAAGAGCTTATTCATCCAAGTAGATCCCTCACACAAGAGCACCACAGACACATGCCTCAAGATTAAAACCATTGGTGCCTAGCCTTATTGCTTACTCTTTTTCTTTTATTTTTCAACCTTTATTGTTCTTTCCTTTTTTCTTATTAGGATCTTCTTATTTAGCTAGTCTCATGGGATGTGTCTCAAGCATAGTATTCATGACAGATAGTTGTCCTCCCACCTGGTGGTTGAACCAACTTGGCTAACTTATGACTATACCGTAAACTCATGAACTTACTCCATAGTATGAACTCCTCTCTGGTCTTTTAAAACACTCATTCTCCTTTCATTTGATTCAAAAGGACAAGCATACAGGTAAGCAAAGTAAGGAGATAATGCAGTAACATAAAGACTAGCAAACATAGACCTATTCAAAAAAGAACTTAAAAGACAGCATTTAAAAGGTTCAAACTATCATGGAAGCATGTTCTATTTCATACAAGATCTTCCTTATTTAAAACATAGAAAGGGATGAACCAAAGAAGGAACTCCACCACCTTTTACTCATGTGGTTGCCTATGCTCTCCTCCTTGCTTGTCCTCCTTGTGTCCCTCTTGATTGCTCGTACTCTCACTCCCTTTGCTTTTTCCAATCAGCTTCTTCCAGAAACCACCATCTTCCATCTTCTTCTTGAGTGTTTCCTTCTGCTGTTTCACCTTCCTCTCTTTTTTCCTATAAAGATAAAATAAGAAAAGTAAGAATTAATATCATAAAAAAATTTAAACTTCATGGCTAGAATAATAAAAAGAAGAAAAGATTTTGTTTATTCATGAACTCCAACTAACTAACTAACTGTGTATCCTTATATGCACATTGGTGGCACCATGGGGTGACACCAAACTTAGTTTGGAGCACTGTGATGAAAAGTTCTGTTCAAAGCTCCAAGACTAGCATGCTCTCAGTTGCATTCATGCTTTCTTGGCATGCTTTGAACACCAAACTTCTTCTTTACTATATACTGCCTATTAAGGATTTCACCAAGTGTTTGTCAAGTCTGTGTTGGAATTCATGAATATTGACTTATTCACTATTTTCTAAAAGCATATAAAACATGGGTTGCCTCCCATGAAGCGCTTCTTTAGCGTCACTAGCTTAACGTTTCTTCTTCATCAGGGAGGTTGATAGTGCTTCAAGTCCTCCCCTATTGCCTTGGACTTATATCCATTGGTTGTATCAATGATCTCTACATGTTCCAAGGAGAGAACTCTGTTGATAGTGAAGACCTTAGGTAACTGAGATGGTACAGTGGGGAGATCAGGGGGGATATCTGGGAAGTAAGCTGAGATCACTTTATCCCCTAGAGAGAAGTCCTCGGTAGGGATCTTCTTGTTCCTCCACCTCCTTGGTACCTTCTTCTTTGTTCCTTTTGATGTTGCCTTGCTCTTTGTGACTTCTTCTTCTAAGGGAATTTTGTTGTTGTCTTCACATGTCTCTGGGGGTTTAGGTTCCTCCAGCTTTTCCTTGAGCTGTGACAACTGCTTATTTCCTTGTTCATCAAGCAAGGGCTTTCCCAGCTGGGCTGGTTGTGCTTCAATGCTTGCTTCCTCTTTCAGTATCTCATTATGATCTTTGCTTGGTTCTTTGATCTCTTGGTCTGCTTCTTGTGAGAGTTTGAAGACATTAAAACTGAGTCGTTCATCATGGATCCTCAATATTAGCTCCCCTCGCTCAACATCTATGAGTGCTCTGGCTGTAGCTAGGAATGGTCTTCCCAATATGATTGGGTGAGTGTGACTCTCTTCCATGTCCAGGATGACGAAGTCTGTGGTAAGAAAGTATTTCCCAACCTTTACCAACACATTTTTCACCACTCCTATTGCTTGTTTTTGAGTTTTGTCAGCCAGCCTGATGACTACATCTGTGGGCATTATCTCATTGATCTGCAGCCTCTTCACCAGGGATAAGGGCATTAAGTTGATGCTTGCTCCCAAATCGCAGAGTGCTTTATCAAACATTGTTTCTCCTATGGCACAGAGGACATGAAAACTCCCTGGATCTTTTCTTTTTGTAGGCAACTGTGGTTGAATGAGGGCACTGCACTCCTTGTTCATCACTATAGTTTGGCCTCCCTTGAGTGAGCTTTTCCTGGGAAGCAGCTCCTTCATATACTTGATGTATGCAGGCATTTGTTGAATAGTCTTGATGAATGGTATGTTGACATGCAGAGATGCAAACAAGTCAAGAAATCTTGAGTATATTCTCTTCTCAACAGCACCATTGAGTCGTTGGGAAAAGGGTGCATAAAGTCTCAGCAGCTCCTGTTGTGAGAGTTCTGGTTCTTGGTGATCTTTTTCCTCCTTCTCTGTTGAGGTATCTCCAGGTTGTTCTGCCATCTTGTTTGGCTTGTCCTCAGTCTCCTTATCACTTATAGTGACCATCTTGTAATCTTCCCATCTTACTTTCTTTGTTTCACCTCTCGGATTCTTCTCTGTGTCACTTGGGAATCCATCTGTAGGTTTAGGAATCTACTCAGAGAGATACCCCACTTGGGATTCCAACCTCTTGATTGTGTCTCCCTGGTTCTTGAAATTGGCTCGCACTTCCTCCTTGAATTCCTTGTTGTCTTGAATCTCTTTGCCTATGCTTTCAAGTAGATTCTCAATCCTTGAGAGTCTGTCATCAAATGATGGTAGATTGGGATTAGAGGTGGAAGGATGAGGTAAGTTATTTTGGTTTTGATATGAATGTGGAGAGGTGTTGTTATGGGGGTGTTGATATGGTCTAGATGTGAAATGTTGATGGGCTGCATTGTTGGGATTTGGGTGTCTTTGATCAAGGCCTTGGTCTTGTTGATTTTCCCACCCAAAGTTTGGGTGATTCCTCCATCCAGGGTTATAGGTCTTAGAGTATGGATCATGGTTTTGCCTAGGTGAATTCCCAATATAGTTGGCTTGCTCCTGACTACCCTCTGCTTCTTCATTCACTCCTTCTTGGGTTGTTGATGAAGTAGTGATTGTTGCTACTTGGTTCCTCTCCATCTTCTTGGTGAGGTCAGCCAGCTGCAGGGTAATGAGCTTGTTTTGGGCCAGCAGAGCATCTACATTGTTTAGCTCCATTACTCCTCTAGTGTTGCCTCTTTCAGAAGCATAGAAATAGTCATTCTCTGCTACTGTTTCAATGACATCTATGGCTTCCTCAATAGTCTTCTTCTTGTTCAAAGATCCTCCTGATGAATGGTCTATAGCCTTCTTTGATTCATATGACAGGCCTTCATAGAAAATGTGCAGTTGCACCCATTCGTTGAACATGTCAGGTGGACACCTCCTTGTCAGGTCCTTAAACTTCTCCCATGCTTCACAAAGAGTCTCACCATCTTGTTGCCTGAAAGTTTGGACCTCAGCTCTCAGCCTATTGATTCGTTGAGGGGGGTAGAATTGATGCCAAGGTATTTTGGCCAGTTTCACTGACCTTTTCTTTACTATTTTTAGGGTAGTTTCATGCATTTCCTTAGGAAATAAGCCAGTTTTGGGTAGATATTCACTTACATCTTGATTCAAGCATACATTGTGCACTTTACATGTTTTCATGAGGATTTTGCATGAATTTAATGACAAATTGGATGTTGCATTTCCATGACTTGGACTAGAACTTTGATGCACTTTATTACTTGATTTCAGGACAAAGGAAGCAAAGAAGAACCACATTAGTGGCTACGTTAGTTACACTAACGTTAACACTAACGTAGAATGGGAGTAACTTGCAAAGTTAATGACAAAAGTAATTGCCAATAACGCTCTCGAAGCCATCATTGCCCACGTTAAGAGTCACGTTAACTAAGTTAACGTGAACTCTAACGTGGAAGAAAGGAAATGGAGCCAATGTTAGTGACACTTAACATTATCACTAACGTTGGACCAAGCTCATAAGTGGCCACGTTAGTTGCCACGTTAACTTAGTTAACGAAGCCTCTAACGTTAAGAAGTAAAGGGGAAGCCAACGTTAGTGACATTCAACTTTATCACTAACGTTGGCCAAGTCACAATAAGCCACGTTAACTCCCACGTTAACCTAGTTAACGTGGAAGCTAACGTGAAGAAACAAGGTGGTCGACAACGTTAGTGACACCAAACATTGTCACTAACGTTGGAAGGAACCCACACAAGCCCCAGTAAGCCACGTTAACTCCCACGTTAACTTAGTTAACGTGGAAGTTAACGTGAAGAAGGGAGGTGATCGCCAACGTTAGTGACACCCAACATTGTCACTAACGTTGGAATGAGCCCACACAAGCCACTATGAGCCACGTTAACTCCCACGTTAACTTAGTTAACGTGGAAGATAACATGGATAAGGGAATGATGAGCCAACGTTAGTGACACTCAACTTTGTCACTAACATTGGAGATGGCTAGCATGGTTGATGAGCGGGTATTTTATACGCTTTTTGGGGTTAATTTCATATAGATTTTAGTATATTTTAGTTAGTTTTTAGTTCATTCTCATTAGTTTCTAGGCAAAATTCATATTTCTAGACTTTACTATGAGTTTGTGTGTTTTTCTGTAATTTCAGGTATTTTCTGGCTGAAATTGAGGGAGCTGAGCAAAAATCTGATTCAGGCTGAAAAAGGACTGCTGATGCTGTTGGATTCTGACCTCTCTACACTCAAGATGGAATTTCTGGAGCTACAAGAGTCCAAATGGCGCGCTTCCAATTGCGTTGGAAAGTAGACATCCAAGGCTTTCCAGCAATATATAATAGTTCATACTTTGCTCAAGGATAGACGACATAAATCGGCGTTCAACGCCAGTTCCATGCTGCAGTCTGGCGTCCAGCGCCAGAAACAAGTCAAAAGTTGGAGTTCAACGCCAGAAATGGATCCAAAGCTGGCGTTGAACTCCCAAAACAGCCCTATGCACGTGAGAAGCTTTAGTCTCAGCCCCAGCACACACCAAGTGGGCCCCAAAAGTGGATTTCTGCACCATCTATCATAGTTTACTCCTTTTCTGTAAACCTAGGTTACTAGTTTAGTATTTAAACAACTTTTAGAGATTTATTTTGTATCTCATAACATTTTAGATCTGAACTTTGTACCTTGTGACGGCATGAGTCTCTAAACTCCATTGTTGGGGGTGAGGAGCTCTGCTGTGTCTCGATGAATTAATGCAAGTAATTCTGTTTTCCATTCAAACATGCGTGTTCCTATCTAAGATATCCATTCGCACTTTAATGTGAATGTGATGAACGTGACAATCATCATCATTCCCCCACGAACACGTACCTGACAACCACTTCCGTTCTACCATAGAATGAATGAATATCTCTTGGATCTCTGAATCAGAATCCTCGTGGTATAAGCTAGATTGATGGCAGCATTCAAGAGAATCCGAAAAGTCTAAACCTTGTCTGTGGTATTTCGAGTAGGATTCAGGGATTGAATGACTGTGACGAGCTTCAAACTCGAGAGTGCTGGGCGTAGTGACAGACGCAAAAGGATAGTAAATCCTATTCCAGTACGATTGAGAACCTGCAGATGATTAGCCGTGCGGTGACAGCGCATTCAGACCCTTTTCACTGGAAGGATGGATGGTAGCCATTGACAACGGTGATCCACCAACTCACAGCTTGCCATAGGAGAACGTGCTTGCGTGAATCAGGAAACAGAGGAAAGCAGAAATTCAGAAGATAAAGCATCTCCAAAACTCCAACATATTCTCCATCAGTGCATACAAGTATAATTTGTGTTCTGCCCTTTTATTCCTTGCAATCAAACTTGATAAGTGAATTATTTTATTGTTTTCCTAACTAAGAGTTACAAGATAACCATAGATTGCTTCAAGCCAACAATCTCCATGGGATCGACCCTTACTCACGTAAGGTATTACTTGGACGACCCAGTGCACTTGCTGGTTAGTGGTACGAGTTGTAAAAAGTGTGATTTACAATTCGTGCACCAAGTTTTTGGCGCCGTTGCCGGGGATTGTTCGAGTTTGAACAACTGACGGTGAATCTTGTTGCTTAGATTAGGAAATTTTTATCTTTTGAGTCAGAGTCTTTTATTTTCTTTTCAAAAATTTTTCAAAAATAATAATTTCTCTATTAAATTTTGTGCCAAACTTTAAGTTTGGTGTTTTCTTGTTGATTCCCCTTTGGTTTTCGAAAATTTTAGTTTGGTTTTCTAAAAATTTTAAGTTTGGTGTTCCTTGGTGTTTTCTCTCCAAAATTTTCAAAAACAAGGAGCATTAGATCTAATAATTTTAAATCTTGTGCTATCTTATTATTTTTCTCTCCCCTCTCTAAATTCAAAAATATCTTTTCTCTCTATTTTAAAGCAAATTTTCGAAATTTACCTTTAAAATTCAGATTTTTATTTCAAAATTTAAAACCTTTTTCAAAAATCATCATATCCTTTTCAAAACTTCCTAACCACTTTCTCTCCCCTCAATTTTTTTCGAAAATTTTCAATCATTTTTATTTATTTTATTTTAATTTATTTCATTTTCGAAATAAATAAATAAATAAATAAATAAAAATAATTTTTTTTATTTTACATCATCTCCCTTTCTCCATCATGGATCTAAGTGGAAATGAACAGTCCAGGAGGACTCTGGGGTCATATGCTAATAGTATCTGCATACCCTCCATTGGAGTCAGTAGCTTTGAGTTAAATCCTCAGCTCATTATCATAGTGCAGCAAAGCTGCTAGTATTCCGGTCTTCCACAGGAAGAACCTACAGAGTTTCTGGCACAGTTTTTACAAATTGCTGACACAGTACATGATAAGGAGGTAGATCAGGATGTCTACAGATTATTACTGTTTCCATTTGCTGTAAAAGACCAAGCCAAGAGGTGGTTAAATAACCAACCTAAGGCTAGCATAAGGACATGGAAACAGCTGACAGAAAAATTCCTGAATCAATATTTTCCTCCAAAACGGATGACACAGCTAAGGCTGGACATCCAAGGCTTTAAACAAGGAGATAATGAATCTCTTTATGATGCCTGGGAGAGATACAGAGAGATGCTACGCAAATGCCCCTCTGAAATGTTTTCAGAGTGGGTTCAGTTAGACATCTTCTATTATGGGCTTACAGAATGAGCTCAGACCTCTCTAGATTACTCAGCTGGTAGATCTATCCACATGAGAAAGACAATTGAAGAGGCTCAAGAGCTCATTGATACAGTTGCTAGAAATCAGCACCTGTACCTAAGCAGTGACCCTTCCATGAAAGAAGAGGCTAAAATAGTAACTGCTGAACTCAGTCCTGCAGAGCAAGCTGCTGAATTCAATCAGCAATTGGATTTTCTAACAAAGCAGTTAGCTGAATTCAAGGATAAACTACAAGAGACAAGGATGGCTAATATAAACATGGAAATACAATTAAAGCAAACAAAGCAGCAGCTGTCAAAACAAATAACAGAAGAATGCCAAACAGTTCAATTAAGAAGTGGGAAAGCACTAAATACCCCACTTCAAGGTAGCAGGAAACCAAGAAATGAGCAAACCACCCAAAATCCATCTGAGGACAGCAAGAGCCCAGGGAAAAATAGTTCTGGCGCTAAAACGCCAGAAGTTGGGTGGCAGGCTGGCGCTGAACGCCCAGACCATGCTCAGGACTGGCGTTCAACGCCAGAAACAAGCAAGGATCTGGCGTTGAACGCCCAAAAGAGGCGCAGTTCTGGCGTTCAAACGCCAGGAACAGATGAGGAGTTGGCGTCTAACGTCACTCCAGCTTCTAACTTTGGCACTCAATTGCCAGTGAGGGATCAGACACACACAAGTGCTGATAACAACCCATCTAAAAAGGCTTCTTCAACCACTTCTGTAGGAAATAAACATACAGCAACTAAGGTTGAGGAATATAAAGCCAAGATACCTTATCCTCAAAAACTCCGCCAAGAGGAGCAGGATAAGCAATTTGCTCGCTTTGCAGATTATCTCAGGACTCTTGAAATAAAGATTCCATTTGCAGAGGCACTTGAGCAAATACCTTCTTATGCCAAGTTCATGAAAGAGATCTTGAGTCATAAGAAGGATCGGAGAGAAACTGAAAGAGTTCTCCTCACTGAAGAATGCAGTGCAGTCATTCTGAAAAGCTTAAAGACCTTGGGAGTTTTCTGATACCATGCACATTAGAAGGTAATTGCACCAAGACAGCTTTATGTGATCTTGGGGCAAGCATCAACCTAATACCTGCATCCACTATCAGAAAGCTTGGTTTAACTGAAGAAGTTAAACCAACCCGGATATGTCTCCAACTTGCTGATGGCTCCATTAAATACCCATCAGGCGTGATTGAAGACATGATTGTCAGAGTTGGGCCATTCGCCTTTCCCACTAACTTTGTAGTGCTGGAAATGGAGGAGCACAAGAGTGCTACTCTCATTCTAGGAAGACCCTTCCTAGCAACTGGACGAACTCTCATTGATGTCCAACAGGGGAAAATAACCCTGAGAGTCAATAAGGATGAGTTTAAGTTGAATGCTGTCAAAGCCATGCAGCATCCAGACACATCAAAAGACTGCACGAAAGTTGATCTTATTGACTCTTTGGTAGAAGAGATCAACATGGCTGAGAGTCTTGAATTAGAGTTGGAAGACATCTTTAAGGATGTTCAGCCTGATTTGGAGGATTCAGAGGAAATGAAAGAGCCTCTGAAATTTCCTCTGGAAGAGGAAAAACCTCCTAAACCCGAGCTCAAACCATTACCACCATCCCTGAAATATGCATTTCTGGGAGAAGGTGACACTTTTCCAGTGATCATAAGCTCTGCTTTAAATCCACAGGAAGAGGAAGCACTTATTCAAGTGCTAAGGACACACAAGACATCTCTTGGGTGGTCCATAGGTGACCTTAAGGCCATAAGCCAGCTAGATGCATGCACAAAATCTTATTGAAGGATAATGCTAAACCAGTGGTTCAACCACAGAGGCGGCTAAATCCAGCCATGAAGGAAGTGGTGCAGAAAGAGGTCACCAAATTACTGGAGGCTGGGATTATTTATCCTATTTCTGACAGCCCCTGGGTTAGCCCTGTCCAAGTTGTCCCCAAAAAGGGAGGCATGACAGTGGTTCATAATGAAAAGAATGAACTGGTTCCTACAAGAACAGTTACAGGGTGGCGCATGTGTATTGACTACAGAAGGCTCAATACAGCCACCAGAAAGGATCATTTTCCTTTACCATTCATAGACCAGATGCTAGAAAGACTGGCAGGTCATGATTATTACTGCTTTTTGGATGACTACTCAGGCTATAACCAGATTACAGTAGATCCCAGGATCAAGAGAAAACAGCATTCACATGTCCATCTGGAGTGTTTGCTTATAGAAGGATGCCATTTGGGCTGTGTAATGCGCCTGCAACCTTCCAGAGATGCATGCTCTCTATTTTCTCTGATATGGTGAAAAAATTTTTGGAAGTCTTCATGGATGACTTCTCAGTATATGGAGACTCATTCAGCTCCTGTCTTGATCACCTGAAACTAGTTCTGAAAAGATGCCAAGAGACCAACCTGGTTTTAAACTGGGAAAAATGTCACTTTATGGTGACTGAAGGGATTGTCCTTGGGCATAAAATTTCAAACAAGGGAATAGAAGTGGATCAAGCAAAAATAGAGGTAAATGAAAAATTACCACCACCTGTCAATGTTAAGGCAATCAGAAGCTTTCTGGGGTATGCAGGATTCTATAGGAGGTTTATAAAGGATTTTTCAAAAATCGCAAAACCTCTGAGCAATCTGCTAGCTGCTGACACGCCATTTGTGTTTGACACAGAGTGTCTGCAGGCGTTTGAAACGCTGAAAGCCAAGCTGGTCACAGCACCAGTTATTTCTGCACCAGACTGGACGTTACCATTTGAGCTAATGTGTGATGCCAGTGATCACGCCATTGGTGCAGTGCTGGGGCAGAGGCATGACAAGCTTCTGCACGTCATTTATTATGCTAGCCGCGTTTTAAATGATGCCCAGAAAAATTACACAACCACAGAAAAAGAATTGCTTGCAGTGGTTTATGCCATTGACAAGTTTAGATCATTCTTGGTAGGATCAAAGGTGATTGTGTATACTGACCATGCTACTCTCAAATATCTACTCACAAAGCAGGATTCAAAACCCAGGCTCATAAGATGGGTGTTGCTTCTACAAGAGTTTGATATAGAAATAAGAGACAGAAAAGGGACAGAGAACCAAGTGGCTGATCATCTGTCCCGGATAGAGCCAGTAGAAGGGACGTCCCTCCCCTCTCCTGAGATCTCTGAGACTTTTTTGGATGAGCATTTATTTGCCATTCAGGAAACACCATGGTTTGCAGACATTGCAAACTATAAAGCTGCAAGGTTCATACCCAAAGAGTACAACAGGCAACAAAAGAAAAAATTAATTACTGATGCAAAGTACTACTTGTGGGATGAACCCTATCTCTTTAAGAGATGTGCAGACGGAATAATCCAGAGATGTGTGCCTAGAGAAGAAGCACAGAGGATCCTATAGCATTGCCATGGATCACAATATGGAGGCCATTTCGGAGGTGAGCGAACAGCCACCAAGGTCCTCCAATGTGGCTTCTATTGGCCCACACTCTATAAAGATTCCCAAGAGTTTGTACGTAACTGTGACAGTTGCCAAAGAGCTGGTAATCTGCCTCATGGTTACGCCATGCCTCAACAAGGAATCTTGGAGATTGAGTTGTTTGACGTATGGAGAATTGACTTCATGCGACCTTTTCCACCATCATACTCAAACACTTATATTCTGGTGGCTGTTGACTACATATCAAAATGGGTAGAGGCTGTTGCCATACCCACCAATGATACTAAAATAGTGCTGAAGTTCCTCCAGAAATATATCTTCAGCAGGTTTGGGGTCCCTAGAGTACTAATCAGTGATGGGGGCACTCACTTCTGCAACAAACAGCTTTACTCTGCCATGGTCCGGTATAGGATTCGCCACAAGGTGGCGACCCCATATCATCCACAGACTAATGGACAAGCTAAAGTCTCTAACAGAGAGCTAAAAAGAATCCTAGAACAGACTGTAAGTACCCGTAGAAAGGATTGGGCAAGAAGCTTGGATGATGCTCTGTGGGCATACAGAACAGCATTCAAGACTCCTATAGGGACCTCTCCATACCAACTTGTGTATGGTAAGGCATGTCACCTGCCCGTGGAACTGGAACATAAAGCCTACTGGGCAACCATATTCCTAAACTTTGATGCCAAATTAGCTAGAGAAAAAAGATTGCTCCAGCTAAATGAGCTAGAGAAATTCAGATTCACTTCTTTCGAAAATGCCAAGCTTTATAAAGAAAAATAAAAAAAATGGGATGACAGGAAGCTGTCATCCAGAATCTTTGAACCAGGACAAAAGGTTCTGTTGTTTAACTCTAGGCTCAGGCTATTCCCCGGGAAACTGAAGTCCCGATGGAGGGGACCATATGTGATTACAAGTGTATCACCATATGGTTATGTGGAGCTTCAAGATATTGATTCTGATAAGAAGTTCATTGTTAATGGACAGAGAATCAAGCACTATCTTGAAGGCAATGTTGAGCAAGAGTGCTCAAGGATGAAGCTAGATTAAAAGCTCAGCAAGGTCCAGCTAAAGACAATAAAGAAGCGCTTGCTGGGAGGCAACCCAGCCATGGGGCATCACTTCCTCTAAGCATTTTGCCCTATTATTGATTTTATTTGTTTATATAAAGTTCATTGATCCTAAGGTAAAGAGTCAATTGTATAAGTTCACAGGGTTACAGAAGGATTCTGCACGCAAAACAGAGAAAAAGAGCTCACTGGCAAGAAAACACCAGTAAAAGTCTGTTTTGGGCGTTCAACGCCCAACAGAAGCATCCACTGGGCGTTGAACGCCAGTAAGGATAGCCATCTGGGCGTTGAACGCCAGAAAGAAGCTCTTTCTGGGCGTTGAACGCCAGAAAGAAGCTCTTTCTGGGCGTTTAACGCCAGATTTACAGCGTTCTGGGCGTTCAGAAAAATGCCCAGTAACAAAGGACTTCCTGGCGTTCAACGCCAGAAATAAGCAGCAGCTGGGCGTTGACCGCCCAGGAGAAGTAGCATTTGGGCGTTGAACGCCCAAAACATGCAGTGTTTGGGCGTTCAAACGCCAGGATGGTGGGGAGGAAGTAAATTCATTTTTTCTTCATATTTTTCATTTTAATCTTAATTTTCATGTTTCAATTCATGATTTCTTGCATAAACATGTTATAAACCCTGATTTCTAAAATTCCTAATTTCTAAAAACCCTTCTTTAAAAATATTAAATGTATCTTAATCCATAAGCACAAATCCTTTTTTCCAATCCAATTCAACTCTTTTTCAAAATTTTCAAAACATATCTATCTCTTTTCATTCAAAAAATCTTTTCAACTAATCAATATCTTTTTCAAATCTCCATACTATCTTTTTCAAAACTCCAATTTTATCTTTTTCAAATATCTTTCATATCTTTTCAATTTTAAACTATATCTTTTCTTATCATACTTTTTTTTTTAAATCATATCTTCTATCTTATCTTTCCCCCTATTTTCGAAAACCCCCCCTCTCCCTTTAAATATGGGTTCGACCTCCCTCCCCTTCCATCCACAATTGCACCTAGCTCTCCTTCTCTCCCTCTCCTTTCTTCTTTTGCTTGAGGACAAGCAAACCTCTAACTTTGGTGTGCTTATCCGTGATCACTAAGATCATGGCTCCTAAAGGAAAACAACCCACTCCAAGAGGCAAGAAAGAGAGTGTTCCAAAACCACTTTGGAATCAAGGGAAGTTCTTAACTAAAGAACATTTAGACCATTATTACAAAATAATGGGTCTAAGATTAGTGATCCCGGAAGTCAGATTCGATCTGAAAGAAGACGAATATCCAGAGATCCAGGAGCAAATTCGAATCAGGAACTGGGAGATCCTAGCCAATCCTGAAACGAAAGTGGGAAGGAATATGGTCCAGGAGTTCTATGCTAATATGTGGCATACAGACAGGCAAAGACTATCTGGATCTGCTGTCTATGACTATCGGACCTTGGTCAGAGGAAAGATTGTTCATACCCACCCTGACAAGATCAGGGAGATCTTAAAGCTACCTCAGCTGAAAGATGATCCAGACTCCTTCAATAGGAGAATGATGAGAACAGACAAGGGCCTGGATAAGATTCTAGAGGACATATGCATCCCTGGAGCCAGGTGGACCACCAGCACGAAGGGTGTTCCAAATCAACTCAAAAGAGAAGATCTCAAACCAGTCGCCAGAGGATGGCTGGACTTTATTGGCCATTCTCTGCTGCCTACTAGCAACCGTTCTGAAGTCACTATTAGAAGAGCAGTGATGATCTATTGCATCATGATGGGAAAAGAAGTGGAAGTTCATCAACTGATTTCAACTGAATTTTACAAAATTGCAAACAAAAATTCCAAAGATGCCAGGTTGGTTTATCCAAGCTTGATTTCTATGCTCTGCAAGGACGCTGGAGTAAGGATGGGAATAACTGAGTATATCTCAATTGAGCGACCAATCACCAAAGCATCAATGGAAAAACAACAAGCACAAGATGACCCCATCAAGAAGAAAACACAGGAATTTCTCCCAGAAATCCCTCAATCTGAATACTGGGAGTATCTTGAAACATCAGTTACCAAGATGCAAGAAGCTATGGAACAAATAATGAAAGAACAGAAGGAACAAAGTAGCATTCTTTGCTATTTAATTAAAGAACAGGAGGAGCAAGGGCGTGACTTAAGGGAATTGAAGCGCCAGAAATTATCTCTTGAAGGACCAAGCACCCCGCAGATTAGAGGAACATCCACTCCCCAGAACAAAGGTTGTTAAATTCCAATCTTAGCCTTAACTCTGTGATAACTGTTCTTATTCTAGTTTTACCTTAGGAGTCATATAGTAGTAATTAGTATCTATATTTTTTTATTTTATCTCCAATTAAGCTATAATTTAATTTTCTCATCATCATCAAACATGAATAAAATAGAAGAATTTCTTTAGAATAAGAGGCAATAATTTTCGAGTTTTTAATAAGAACATTCTAATTATTTACATGTGGTGGCAATACTTTCTGTCTTTTGAATGAATGCTTGAACAGTGCATATGTCTTTTGAATTCGATGTTTAAGACTGTTAAATATGTTGGCTCTTGAAAGAATGATGAACATGAGACATGTTATTGATAATCTGAAAAATCATAAAAATGATTCTTGAAGCAAGAAAAAGCAGCAAAGAACAAAAGCTTGTAGAAAAAAAAAAGCAAGCAGAAAAAGCCAAAGCTCTTAAAACCAAAAGGCAAGAGCAAAAAGCCAATAGCCCTTAAAACCAAAAGGCAAGGGTAATAAAAAGGATCCAAGGCTTTGAGCATCAGTGGATAGGAGGGCCTAAAGGAATAAAATCCTGGTCTAAGCGGCTGAACCAAGCTGTCCCTAACCATGTGCTTGTGGCGTGAAAGTGTCAAGTGAAAACTTAAGACTAAGCGGTTAAAGTCAAGGTCCAAAGAAAAAAGAAGAGTGTGCTTAAGAACTCTGGACACCTCTAATTGGGGACTTTAGCAAAGCTGAGTCACAATCTGAAAAGGTTCACCCAATTATGTGTATGTGGCATTTATGTATCCGGTGGTAATACTGGAAAATAAAGTGCTTAGGGCCACGGCCAAGACTCATAAAGTAGCTGTGTTCAAGAATCATCATACTGAAATAGGAGAATCAATGACACTATCTGAATTCTAAGTTCCTATACATGCCAATCACTCTGAGCTTCAATGGATAAAGCGAGATGCCAAAACTGTTCGGAAGCAAAAAGCTACTAGCCCCGCTCATCTAATTAGAATCTGAGCTTCACTCAAAAACTCTGAGATATTATTGTTTCTTAACTCATTTGTATTCTATTTTATTTATCTAGTTGCTTGAGGACAAGCAACAGTTTAAGTTTGGTGTTGTGATGAGCGGGTATTTTATACGCTTTTTGGGGTTTTCATATAGATTTTAGTATATTTTAGTTAGTTTTTAGTTCATTCTCATTAGTTTCTAGGCAAAATTTATATTTCTGGACTTTACTATGAGTTTGTGTGTTTTTCTTTAATTTCAGGTATTTTCTGGATGAAATTGAGGGAGCTGAGCAAAAATCTGATTCAGGCTGGAAAAAGGACTGCTAATGCTGTTGGATTCTGACCTCTCTGCACTCAAAATGGAATTTCTGGAGCTACAAGCGTCCAAATGGCGCGCTTCCAATTGCGTTGGAATGTAGACATCCAGGGCTTTCCAGCAATATATAATAGTCCATACTTTGCTCAAGGATAGATGACATAAACTGGCGTTCAACGCCAGTTCCATGCTGTAGTCTGGCGTCCAGCGCCAGAAACAAGTCAAAAGTTGGAGTTCAACGCTAGAAATGGATCCAAAGCTGGCGTTGAACGCCCAAAACAGCCCTATGCATGTGAGAAGCTTTAGTCTCAGCCCCAGCACACACTAAGTGGGCCCCAGAAGTGGATTTCTGCACCATCTATCATAGTTTACTCCTTTTCTGTAAACCTAGGTTACTAGTTTAGTATTTAAACAACTTTTAGAGATTTATTTTGTATCTCATAACATTTTAGATCTGAACTTTGTACCTTGTGATGGCATGAGTCTCTAAACTCCATTGTTGGGGGTGAGGAGCTCTGCTGTGTCTCGATGAATTAATGCAAGTAATTCTGTTTTCCATTCAAACATGCGTGTTCCTATCTAAGATATCCATTCGCACTTGAATGTGAATATGATGAACGTGACAATCATCATCATTCCCCCACGAACGCGTGCCTGACAACCACTTCCGTTCTACCATAGAATGAATGAATATCTCTTGGATCTCTTAATCAGAATCCTCGTGGTATAAGCTAGATTGATGGCAGCATTCAAGAGAATCCGGAAAGTCCAAACCTTGTCTGTGGTATTCCGAGTAGGATTCAGGGATTGAATGACTGTGAAGAGCTTCAAACTCGAGATTGCTGGGCGTAGTGACAGACGCAAAAGGATAGTAAATCCTATTCCGGTACGATTGAGAACCTGCAGATGATTAGCCGTGTGGTGACAGCGCATTCGGACCCTTTTCACTGGAAGGATGGATGGTAGCCATTGACAACGGTGATCCACCAACTCACAGCTTGCCATAGGAGGACGTGCGTGCGTGAATCAGGAAACAGAGGAAAGCAGAAATTCAAAGATAAAGCATCTCCAAAACTCCAACATATTCTCCATCAATGCATACAAGTATAATTTGTGTTCTGCCCTTTTATTCCTTGCAATCAAACTTGATAAGTGAATTATTTTATTGTTTTTCTGACTAAGAGTTACAAGATAACCATAGATTGCTTCAATCCAACAATCTCCGTGGGATCGACCCTTACTCACGTAAGGTATTACTTGGACGACCCAGTGCACTTGCTGGTTAGTGGTACGAGTTGTAAAAAGTGTGATTTACAATTCGTGCACCAATGGCCACGTTAGAAGCCACGTTAACCTAGTATACGTGGACTCTAACGTGAGAAATAGGGGCACATTGGAACGTTAGTGACAATGGTAAGTGTCACTAACGTTCTCGAACTTTGGCAAGCCTACGTTAAAAGAGCCAAGTTAACTAAGTTAACGTGGACTCTAACGTAGGGAAGGGGGAGACTTCTCAACGTTATTGGGAAAGGCAAGTCCCAATAACGTGTGCAAAGGACAAAGAGGCAACGTTAGTGGCAACGTTTGTGCCACTAATGTTGAAGATAACGTGGCTCTTACTTGGGTGAGAAACGTTAGTGAAAAAGGTGATTGTCACTAACGTTCTCGAACCCATATTTCACTGAATGTTAACACCACTAACGTCCTGAGCTAAAGTCTCTGCCCACTTCACACTTTCTCTCAGCAAGTAAAGCCAAGCCCAATGAAGAAGAGAACGGCTTCAAACTCAAGATCCAATGGCCCATACCCAAGACATGAAGAGCCAACTAGAAGAACAGAAGAGTAGTATATATAAGAGTAGCTTTAAATTAAATTGAGAGTTGGAAATTATAGGGAGCCTCTTGGCATAGAACTACTCTCTGTATTTTACTTTCTCTGCACTTCTAGTTTCATCATGTATTCTCCATCTTTGTTTTCATTTTCCAGAGCTATGAACAACTAAACCCCTTTCATTGGGTTAGGGAGCTCTGTTGTAATTTGATGGATCAATACTAGTTTTCATTATTCTTCTTCTATCTTTTCTCTTGATTTTACTTGAAAGCTTTCGATCTTCATCCAATTGGGTAGTTATCTTGGAAAAGAAGCTATTCAAACTTGGATCTCTTCTGAACCTTGAAAGAGGAATGAAGAGATCATGCTAGAAATTCTTTCTCATGCTGGACCAAATTGGGTTTGGATGTAATGTGACTATAATCCTCTCAACACTTAATTTGGGAAATGCATGTGGTATAATCAGTGACCATACTTCATCTCTTCTCATGAGCAATTGACCAAGGAATTGGCTATTGATCAAGATTTGAGAGATTGAATTACAAGGAATTGTAATTCGATCACTTAAGATTGCCAAGGAGATCAATGAGTGCATTGATTGAGGAAGAGATGAAAATGAAATTGATCCGGAGAATGCAACATCTCCTGAGCCCAATGAACTCCCCATTTCTGATCTTACCTATTCTCTTTAATTTCTGTCATTTACTTTTATGAGCAATTACCCCATTCCCATTTAAGATTCTGCAATTTACTTTCCGTCATTTACATTCAGCTTTTTATTTCTAGCATTTACTTTTCTGTTATTTACTTTCCCGCCATTTAATTTTCTGCAATTCTCAACTCAAATTCTGATTCGCTCAACTAGAACATTCCTCTAATTAAAGTTACTTGATCAATCAATCCCTGTGGGATTCGACCTCACTCTATTGTGAGTTTTTACTTGACGACAAATTCGGTACACTTGCCGAAGGGAAATTTGTTACGAGACAAGTTTTCCGTGCATCAAGAATCTTGCTAAGAATTTGTTCACCACATCTTCCCAAGTTGTCAAGCTCTCCTTTGGAAAAGACTCCAGCCACTTGGCTGCCTTATCCTTGAGTGAGAATGAAAATAAGAGCAGTCTATAGGCGTCAGGATGAACACCATTAGACTTCACTGTGTCACATATTCTTAGGAAGGTGGTTAGATGTTGATTGGGGTCTTCTTGGACACTCCCTCCGAATGAACAGTTGTTCTGAACAAGGGTGATGAGCTGTGGCTTTAGTTCAAAATTGTTGGCATGGATGGTTGGCTTTTGAATGCTACTTCCACAATTTCCTGGGTTTGGATTGATGTAAGAGCCTAAAACTCTTCTATCCTCCCCAGCATGATTTGCTCGACCTCCTCCGCCATGGTTGTGAGCCTCTTCCTCACGATGGTTTTCCATGTTTTCTTCCATATTTGGTTCAAAGTATTCCTCCTCTTCCTCAGCACCAACTACACGTTTTTCTCTTGCTTCCCTCCTTAATCTAAGGAAGGCCCTCTCAGGTTCAGAATCAAAGGAAGTTGAAGCCCCACTTCTTCTCCCTGTCATACAACCAACAAGGCACAAGCAAGGAAAATAAATGCAGAAAGTATTTCTGTCAGAATGACTGTTAGTGTGAGTGATGCAATATATCAAACAGTTAGTGGGTTAGTGAAATGAATGGTAAATAACTAAAACAAAAAAGTAGGGGGAAGGGAAGAAATTAACTAAAACTGAAAGTAAATTACTCAAACAGAAAATTAAATCAAACAAAAATAAAATGCTCAATCTAGTTACCCTCCAATTTAATCAATGTTGATGCACAATCAATCCCCAGCAACGGTGCCATAAACTTGATGCACGGAAAACTTGTCTCAACAAATTTTCTTCGGCAAGTGTACCGAATTTGTCGTCAAGTAAAAACTCACAATAGAGTGAGGTCGAATCCCACAGGGATTGATTGATCAAGCAACTTTAATTAGAGGAATGTTCTAGTTGAGCGAATCAGAATTTGGGTTGAGAATTGCAGAAAATTAAATGGCGGGAAAGTAAATAACAGAAAAGTAAATGCTAGAAATAAAGAGCTGAATGTAGATGACGGAAAGTAAATTGTAGAATCTTAAATGGGAATGGGGTAATTGCTCATAAAAGTAAATGACAGAAATTAAAGAGAATAGGTAAGATCAGAAATGGGGAGTTCATTGGGCTCAGGAGATATTGCATTCTCCGGATCAATTTCATTTTCATCTCTTCCTCAATCAATGCACTCATTAATCTCATTGGCAATCTTAAGTGATCGAATTACAATTCCTTGTAATTCAATCTCTCAAATCTTGATCAATAGCCAATTCCTTGGTCAATTGCTCATGAGAAGAGATGAAGTATGGTCACTGATTTTACCACATGCATTTCCCAAATCAAGTGTTGAGAGGATTATAGTCACATATCCATCCAAACCCAATTTGGTCCAGCATGAGAAAGCATTTCTAGCAAGATCTCTTCATTCCTCTTTCAAGGTTCAGAAGAGATCCAAGTTTGAATAGCTTCTTTTCTAAGATGACTACCCAATTGGATGAAGATCGAAAGATTTCAAGTAAAATCAAGAGAAAAGATAGAAGAAGAATAATGAAAACTAGTATTGATCCATCAAATTACAACAGAGCTCCCTAACCCAATGAAAGGGGTTTAGTTGTTCATAGCTCTGGAAAATGAAAACAAAGATGGAGAATACATGATGAAGCAGTTATCTTCTTCATTGGGCTTGGCTTTACTTGCAGAGAGAAAGTGTGAAGTGGGCAGAGACTTTAGCTCAGGACGTTAGTGGTGTTAACGTTCAGTGAAAATATGGGTTCGAGAACGTTAGTGACAATCACCTTTTTCACTAACGTTCCTCACCCAAGTAAGAGCCACGTTAACCTCAACGTTAGTGGCACAAACGTTGCCACTAACGTTGCCTCTTTGTCCTTCGCACACGTTATTGGGACTTACCTTTCCCAATAACGTTGAGAAGCCTCCTCCTTCCCTATGTTAGAGTCCACGTTAACTTAGTTAACGTGGCTCCTTAACGTAGGCTTGCCAACCTTCGAGAATGTTAGTGACACTTACCTTTGTCACTAACGTTCCAATGTGCCCCTAGCTCCCACGTTAGAGTCCACGTTAACTAGGTTAACGTGGCCTTTAACGTGACTGTGCTAGCCATCTCCAATGTTAGTGACAAAGGTGAATGTCACTAATGTTGGCTCATCATCTCTCCTCCTCACGTTAGCTTCCACGTTAACTAAGTTAACGTGGGAGTTAACGTGGCTCATTGTGGCTTGTGTGGGCTCCTTCCAACGTTAGTGACAATGTTAGGTGTCACTAACATTAGCGATCACCTTCCTTCTTCACGTTAGCTTCCACGTTAACTAGGTTAACGTGGGAGTTAACGTGGCTTATTGGGGCTTGTGTGGGTTAATCCCAACGTTAGTGACAATGTTTGGTGTCACTAACGTTGTCAATCACCTACTTTCTTCACGTTAGCTTCCACGTTAACTAGGTTAACGTGGAAGTTAACGTGGCTTATTGTGACTTGGCCAACGTTAGTGACAAAGTTGAATGTCACTAACGTTGGCTTCCCCTTTACTTCTTAACATTAGAGGCCACGTTAACTAAGTTAATGTGGCTCTTAACGTGGCCACTTATGAGCTTGGTCCAACGTTAGTGACAAAGGTAAGTGTCACTAATGTTCGCTCCATTTCCTTTCCTCCATGTTAGAGTTCACGTTAACTTAGTTAACGTGACTCTTAACGTGGGCAATGATGGCTTCGAGAGCGTTATTGGTGATTACTTTTCTCATTAACTTTGCAAGTTACTCCCATTCCACGTTATGAGTTACGTTAATTAGATTAACGTGGCTGCTAACGTGGTTCTTCCTTGCTTCCTTTGTCCTGAAATCAAGCAATAGAGTGTATCAAAGTTCTAGTCCAAGTCATGGGAAATACAACATCTAATTTGTCATTAAATTCATGCAAAATCCTTATGAAATCATGTAAAGTGCACAATGTATGCTTGAATCAAGATGTAAGTGAATATCTACCCAAAACTAGCTTATTTTCTAAGGAAATGCATGAAACTATCCTAAAAACAGTAAAGAAAAGGTCAGTGAAACTGGCCAAAATGCCCTGGCATTAGGTCACCACATCCATTAGATTGATATGCATTAGGATTAGAATTATACCCATAAGAGACCGGAGGAGGTTGTTGCCAAGAAGGGTGATAAATCCTTTGAGGCTCTCTCCACCTTTGATTGTTCCATCCTTGATGCATGTTACCATTGTAGTTCTCATTTCCTACAACATAATTTGAGCCAAACTCATAGCCAAAGTGAGGATGAGAATTCATAATAGTAAATAAAAACAAAAGCTAACAAAAGTAAGCAACAAAGTCCTAAAGCTAACAAAAACTAACAAATAAGCAAAAGGCAAACATATTCACAATATTTACAATAGCCAATAACAAAGCACCATTGCAACTCCCCGGCAACGACGCCATTTTGATGAGCGAATTGTTGTACCGGTATAGAATTTCACAATTGAAATCTCGTTGCAAGTATAGTTCTACACCAACAAACAATCCTCCCAATCAAAAATTTGGTTGTCACAAGTACAAACCCTAAATAAAAATTAACCGAAGTATTTAGACTCCGGGTCGTCTCACAAGGAATTGCAATGAAGTGTTTAATTATTGGCTATGAGGAACAAAGGGGTTTGGTTTTATAAAAGAGCAAGAAATTAAATGGGCAAGAAAAGTAATTCAAACAAGCAATTAAAGAAAGCAAGTAATAAAGAGAGACATTCATGGCAAGGTTTAAAATCATAGGCTTTCTATCCTAGTCATTAATCATAACAATACTTAACAAGAATTTATCTTATTTCATCATCCCCAATGTTGGAAGAAGGTGTAAGTTATCTTCCATTAGAGAAAGTCAAACAAGACTAGTTAACCTCAATCCAAATGTCCTAATCAACTCACTAATGGAATTAGCAAGAGATTAGAGTCAATGGAAATTATATTAACTAACAACTCTAGATCACCAATCTAAATTGGGTATTAATGACTCAAGATTGCCCAATTACTCTTCCTAAGCCAAGAATGCTCAAAATCTACTCTAAAGCCCAACCAAGCATTTTGTCAAACACTTGGTGGGTACAAATGGAAAGCATGGTAAATGTGCGAGAAATGGTAAAATCTAACAACTATCAATTGCAAGGAAAGTAAATCACAACTCAATTCAACAATTAAAAGAACATCAAACATTAAATTGCATTAAAGAGATCCAAATCCAACATGAGTCCATGAACATAAAAGAAGCATAAAAGTAAAATTAACATAAAAAACTAAGAGAATGAAAGTATAGAAGCAAGAAATCATAAAGGGAATAAGATGAAAAGATGAGATTGAACCTAGATCTAGGAGAGATTAACCTAACCTAATTCTAGAGAGAAGAGAGAGCTTCTCTCTCTAGAAACTAACCTACATGATGCTATAATACCAAACAATTGCTCCCCCCTTGCCCAAGCTTGAATTCTTCATGAAATAGCATTAGAAATGAGTTGGATTGGGCCCAAAATGAGCTGCAAAATCGCTGGCCACAATTTCACTTTAGTGAACCACGTGCTCCATCGGCGCGTGCGCGTCATGTACCCGTACGCGCCCCTATACATCAGGCAACTATGAAAAATTTTATATTATTTGGAAGCCCTAGATTTTAGCTTTCCAACGCAACTGGAACCGCCTCATTTGGACCTCTGTAGCTCAAGTTATGGTCGATTGAGTGCGAAGAGGTCAGGCTTGACAGCTTTGCGGTTCCTTCATTTTTTCATGAGTTCTCCCACTTTGCATACTTTTCTCCTCACTTCTTCCATCCAATACTTGCCTTATGAACTTGAAATCACTCAACAAATATATCAAGGCATCGAATGGAATTAAAGTGAGTTAAATTTAGCTATTTTAAGGCCTAAAAAGCATGTTTTCACACTTAAGCACAAATTTAGGGAGAATTACAAAATCATGCTATTTCATTGGATAAATGTGAGAAAAGGTGATAAAATCCCCCAAAATAAGCACAAGATAAACCATAAAATCGGAGTTTATCAAGATGCTTGATTAATAAAAGTTGACATGTGAGTATGTGACCAGTTACAATTTTTTTGCTTGATTACATAATACTAATAATTGATGAAAGGAAGTAGACACATCTAATTGGATACTTATGCTAAAGGAAACTATTTGATTATGTGATCCTTCTTTCACTAATCACTGTGGATAGTATAATAGGTGCCTTATTGACTCATTTTTAGTTGTATTTGTAATACTGTTATCTTTTTCTTTATTTCCTTTTTCAATTATAAAAAAAACCTTTATAATTTAAATTGTTCATTCACTAAATAACATTCTCCTAATATTTCTTCAACAGTTATAGAGGAGTATTGGGTCCATTCTTTGAAAGATTGACAAGGATCTTAAATCCAGTTGCAGATTTAAAAGGAAAGATGGAGATGTCACATCAAATCCAGGAATATGAATGTCTTGTGAATAAACTTAAGGTATATGATAAAGTCCAATCAAGGAAGCAATCTATGTAAATTGATCAGTATAAAAGCAAGAAACAACACTTGTGCCATTATGCAACATATCACCTTTTGAATGTTGAGATTGGAAATTTATGTGGTATCTTGACTTTGTTTACTAGGAAGAATTGCAAGTGAAAAAGTTCAAGGCCAAAGAGGAAGCAAAGGACTTAACTCAATAAATGGCTGAGTTACGGGACCAACTTACAAATTTGCTTGAAGAAGAATGTAAGCGTGGAGCTTGTATTGAACAGGCATCTCTGCAAAAAGTTACTGAGTCAGAGGCACATGTATGAACATGAAAGCTAAAATTAGAGTATAGTTTCAAGAAGAGATTATAACTATGTATGTAACAGTAAAATTAGAGTATAGTTTTAAGAAGAGATTGTAACTATGTATGTAATAGTAAAATTAAGAGTAAAATTGGTAATTGCTAAGTCTTTTACCTTGTCCTGCCCTGTAGAGCTAGAGAATATAGATGCTAGAGCAAAGGGTATGCTGTAAGTAATATGTGACACATGCACAATAATTAAGAATGTTAGCTTATATATGAATATAAGCTATATATGAATATAAAAATATATTAAAACCATTTAAGTTTTCTAAAATAGAACATTCTTATTAAGATACATATGCTTTTGTTATAATAATTTATCTTGAGGTTTCTTTCAATAGCATTTATTAGAGGTCAGCATCACTTTCAACCATTATACTGAGCATTACTCTAGCTTCCTACTACATACTTTGCTTATTTCTTTGGTTTAATTTTATAGTTTTGGAATGAATGCGATTTTAGATGTAAATTCTCCCCTATGTGCCACTTACCTTGCTTAATATAATCTTGGATTAAAAATTATATCATTTGATTCATAAGAAAGCCAATAACAAATCATAATACTAACTTTGATGCAGATGTGTTAAGTATCTAAGGAAAGTAGGAAATCACACCTTAAAAGCTAGCTGATAAGGGAGAAGAACCACTCTCCTTATATACAACATCAAGCATCCCATACTACTTGATGTGGTACTTTGAGCACCCCATAATACCCAAGTCCCTAACAATACACCCCCGCTAGAGAGCTGACGTCCACGGCGGCTTCACTATATCGACACTGACCCAATGTTAGCCACTTTGCTACCGGCTATCAGTATTCGGTATTCACCTTAAGTCAGCCTATAGGTAGCCCTTTCCATAGCGCCGACAACCATGCTCTAATACCATTGTTAAGTATCTAAGGAAAGTGGGAAACCACTCTCATTATATACAATATCAAGCATCCCATACTATCCTATGTAGGACTTTGAGCACCCCATAATACCCAAGTCCCTAACAAGATGCTATATAAAGTTTGATTGGAGATCTGTGCAAAGAATGAACGAAGATTCAATGCTAGAACTAGGTCTAGAAATTAAATCAACAGAAGCATAAAGTTTCTAAACTTTTTCTTTAGTTGTTTTTTGTTGTTCTATTTCCTTTGAACAAGAAGCACCATGGAAAAAGGTTAACTTATGCTCTACAAAATTTGAATGAATTAAGTAACTCAACTTAGATTATTAGCAAGTTATTACCTGCTGCTGGGTCTAAAATCAGTGACACATGAGGATTGAAAGAAAAGGGCATTTCTGAAGCTAATTTTAGTTTTATTTTTTATTTTTTTTCCAATTGACAAGAAATTAATTAAAATACTAATAGCTCAAAATCTAACAGATGATATAGTTTTCCATTTAGTCTATTGCCTTTACTATGGAAATTATTCTAAATTGAATTATATTGGCACTTACAAAATTGCCATTTGTTGTAGGTATGATCATTGAAAATCACTGCATTTTTTTAAAGCACCCATTAGAATTGCGACGGTTCTAAACCACCTCCATTTTTTTTAAAAACCAGTAAAAGAAATAGCGATGGTTTTACAATCGTCGCAAAATCAATGATCCAATTAGCGACAGTTATACCAGCGGTTGTTGGAAACCGCCACGAAAACAATTGCCCGCGCCACTAACCAGGGCTATTCACCCAACCGCCAGAATTGGTTTTTGCGGCGGTTTAAAACCGCCACAAATCACAGAAAAAACCGCCGTTAATCTCCGCTCTTCTTATAGTGTCTTAATATAGCAGATTAAAATTTGAAAAACATTTAAATTGGTCTCTAAAAAATTTCGGATGAGACGTTTTAGTCTCAAACAAATTTTTTATTTTTAAAAATTATTAAAAATTATTATCATTAGATAGATTGGTCCCTTATCATTTTGAAGGGGACTAATTTGCTTTAATGATATTTTTGAAAACTTAATTGTCTTATAATAAAATTTAATAGGGACTTCTTTGTTCAATACACACATTTAAAATTTTATTGAAAGCGAAAAAGTAACCAATTTGTCTAACGAAAATAATTAGTGAGGACTTCTAGTAAATAAAAATTTGTTAGACATCAAAATGTTTAATTTGAATTTTTAATGGACCAATTTAGGTGTTCACTCTTTAAATTTGGAAAACAATATATTCAATGTTATCGATAACTTGGCCGTTAGTTTAATTTAAACATTAAATTTGTATTTTTAATTATTACCAACGCCAATGTTGTCATTAATGATAAAAATAAGTTTTTAATTTTACAAAATTATTTAACTGATAGCCAAGAAGTGTTAATAAAATATGGGTTGAAAATTAGATATGAAACCATAATTGACAGACATTTATTTTCGTCATGATCGTCGACTAGTAGTCAATAATCACAAATTTTCTGACAGTAAATAAAGATGGGATTCCTACTTAAATTAGATCCACCTCTAATCCATAATAAATAAGGTATGAGTTGATGAAATAGTATTTCACATTATAATATGTACACATAACTCAACTCTGCTAAAAAATCTACATCGAATAAAGCTAAATTTGGATTAGTTTTCCATAGTCAGAGTACCTACTAACAAGTAAATCACAAATTTGTGATTCATATAGATGAACTTGTTTTTTTTTTCTTTTTTTTTTTTCCTTTCAAAATAGCTTGTGATTTGCATTGTATACTAATTAATCTTAGAGAATAGTATTTGGTGGCAAAGAGGGCCACAATTGAATATATCCCAAGTCTAATTCTGATTCTAATTGATCGGGTTCTGGTGGCCTTGTCACAAGATCTAAATCAAATACATCATTTGATGGGTCCATTATTATTTCTTGTTGATGAGCCTTGTTGTTTGACCCTTTTGTTGTTGCTTCACCTACCACTGTTCCAAGCACATTCTCAAATTCATGGGACCACATCATCATCATCATGGCTTCATCATCATCTTGATGAACAAGATTTGGTGGTGATGTTTGGCATTGGGGAGGAGGAGGAGATGCCTCATTTGATGATAGGAATGATTCAATATTATCTAACATCTTCCAAAAATCACAATCTTCTTTTGTCTCCAAATTATTGTTGTTTGGCTTATCAACCTCTTCCAATGTAACATCAACATCATAGGGTCCAACACAGTTCAATAATGTTGGAGACACCAATTGTTGTTGATCTTCATCATGCTTCTTGTTTTCAAGAGAAGAAGATAATGATGTTGATGATGATGAATTTGATGACCCTTTTGTCTCTTCAGTAATACCAACTACTTCTTGTAATAACTTTCCACCTGAATCTTGATCATCATCATCAATTTGGGAAATATGGTCATTCGTTTCATTGCAAGGATTGTTGTTGTTAGTTTTTGGTGTTTCATTTGAGAAAAATGATTCAGACGAAGATGAAGAGGGTGAAGTCACTGATGATTCAATCTTAGATCCATCATTTGCATTATCTGCCCTTGAATCTGAAGATTTTGCAGCAGTTAATCTCTTCTTCAAGTGGGTGTTCCACACATTTTTTATCTCGTTGTCTGTTCGACCAGGCAAACGGGATGCAATCTTGGACCATCTGAACAAAACAGGATACATATATAATCATAGCAAGTCTTAAAAATCAACATTACACAACCAACATTTAAGATAAAGCAAAGAACATTAAAAACTCAAAAATATGAATCTTCTAATTTCTACTAAAAAACACATCCAAAATAAAAATCCAATAAAAATTCATTTTTTAATAGGTTTCATATTATATTTGTCTGACAATTTATTAGGTTTAATTACTCTTTTAATCTCTATAGTTTCACCAAATTTTCAATTAAATTCTTATAATTTTTTTTAATTAGGTCCTTATACTACTTTTAATTTTATAATTAGGTCATTTTCATATCAAAACCGTTAAAATTAACAGAATATTTCTTCTAAAATACATAAGTCAAAAGATCTAATTAGGTTTTTAATTATGAATGCTTTCAATTTGCAAAAAAACATTCAGTTAACTCTAATATTTTTTGCATCAGAAATGACCTAATTATAAAATTAAAAACAGTGTAAAAATCCAATTCAATTGAAAAAAAAGTAAAAAAATCTAATTAAAAAATTAATAAAACTATAAAAACTAATAAAATAATTAAATTAATTTATTATAGTATTAGCTAAAATTATCTGCTATAGTTAATTAGCTAGCATTACTCGTATAATCACTTGCATTCTGTGATGTCCCTAAAATTAAGAAAATAAACCAAAATACAATGCAAAGTGAGAGTATATATTGACTAGGTATCGACTACCATTTGAATATATTCAAATATGATATGATAACAAACTTAGATACATGTTACATTTATACCAAAAATTAATCATTATGTAATGCTTATAAAAATGTTTGATTATATTTCACTAAAAAAATTTGATTGTCCTATTATAGTGAATTTGGTTATACATTTATTTAAGATTTGATTATTTTTAATAATTGATTAAACTGTTAGAAAAATACAAAATACTATGTATAAATATACATAAATATATAATAATTAATTTTTGTTTGAAATAATACATTTTCTTATGAGTTATATATATAATTCAAAGGTAATATTATATAAATAGAAATATTTTTGAAAAAAATAATTCCATTATATAGTTACATATATATTCTTTTTTGAAATAAAAAGTTAGACACAACAAGGTGGAACATCAACGTCTCAACAGAAAAGTATTAAACAGATAAAATAAACTAATTTTTAATTATCTTCGACAAAAACTATCGACAACCCAAAAGATCAAATATCACTCCACTTTTTGTTACATATATATTATATTAAGAATTAATGTTCTTTAATGGATAAGCAAATATTTTTGAAATCACGTTTCTAAACGTGTTTGCTAATGTGCCGTACCAACAAAAAAATTGCTATGAGAAATCAAGTAGCAGGTGGCTGGTTTTGTTTTTTCTTTTGGTTTTAGTTACGACAAATTAAAACTCGCCACTTTTCTAATAGCATTAAATTTGAGTTTTAGGAAATAGAGATAAATACTGCTTTGATACTAAATATAAACCATAATAAATAATAAAAAAAGATTTAAGACGATTTTAATTTTGACTTCAAATTTTAGTGATAAAAAATACTTATCCCATAAATAATTGTAAAAGGTTAATTTTTATTAGAAAAGACAACAACAGTCTCCTAAATATTGGAATGACAAAAATAAGTAAAATATGTTGAATTAAATAAGTTTTTAATTTCTATAAATTGTATGCATGTCTTTTGGTTTTTCTTCTTATAAATTTAATCTATTATTTTATTTTAAATCCATAAAATTTTGTTAAATAATAATGTGACTAGTTAAATCTTAACATAGTAAAATATATATTATGTCAGTATATTATCTATCATATTAGTATTTAGTAAATTAATTAAGAAGAAAATTAAAATTTACAATTTAAATTATTGTAGTAAAAAAAAAGAGAGAATATTTTACGAATAAAATATTTATTTAAAACTGAAAATTGGAAACACAAGAAGAAGAACACTACTCACTTGTTCCCCATGGCTTTATGAAGCTTTATTATGGTTTCCTCTTCCTCTGCTGTAAAATTGCCTCTCTTAACATCTGGCCTCAAATAATTGATCCATCTCAAACGGCAACTTTTCCCACATCGCATCAGCCCTTAATAACATGCAAGTACTAAGTGTGAGCAACTACTATTTTTTTTAACAATTTACAGAGTTTGAAATTAAATACATTATTGTTCAAATTTAATTTGTGGCAGACTGGTATGGAAGGCATGGAGATTGCATGTTCCTTTATATCTAAAGATACATAGAAAATTGTTTTTAAAACATCTATATCATTCATTCTTTTGCATGTTGACACCAAGTATTTTATTATTGCAAGTGTAATCCCCTCTTTAAGATTTCTTTATTAAGTGTCCCCATTACACACTCACTTTAATGTTTAAAGATTGTCAGTATAAACAAAAATTGATTAATAAACTCAAATTATAAACCTCTAAGCAAATATGGGAAAAATATACCATTTGAGTTATAACTTGTTAGCAACGAATAATATTATTATACCTCTTATTAATCAAATGAATTTATAAATTTTAAAGAGATAAAAAACATAAAAACATTCATTTTATATAAAATTAGGATACTAAGAAGATATATAATATTAATTATGGTAAAAAATGAAAACTGCTACCTGGCTAGTTTCTAGGGGAGAACATCACAAGAAATTAATAATCAATAGATATCCAAAATATTAAACCTCATCTTTGAAACGGATGTAGCAATTGAAATTAAAGATTTTCTGCTAATACAATAAAGGCATTCCCATATAAGGACAAGTATTTTATGGTAATTAGAATTTTGATTTAATTTTTAAAATCATTTAATATTATAATTTTAAATAAATAAGTCAATTCTATAAAATATCTACTAAATAGAACAATTTTACAATGTGAATTTTGTTATAATTTTCATATTTCATTTAATTTATTCTTTCAATTTAGATAAAATCTCTATTTTCTCAGCCACACTAATAACTAATAAGGCCACACATGGTTGGTGCGGTTTAAACTTAAAAAAAAAAAAAAAAAAAAAGAAGGTAAACAAGGGGAATACAGGTGTCATAGATTCATAGTTATAGGTAGAAAGAGGGTCCCACAGTCAGGATTTGCGACAATGTTTGAGGGAAGGTAGAAACTAGAAAGAAACAGCCACCGATTTCTGCCAAACTCTGCTTTGTTTTTACTCTATACATTTTTTATTTTAGTTGTAATTATATAAATGTAAAAGAATTAATTTCTAATTAGCTATCATATGAAAGGACATAGCAAATATTTATGAAAATTTTGATTGTCACATTATAGGAAAATTAATTATTTTATTATAACAAATTTAATTATTATACCGTAAGAATTTTAATTATTATAATAGTTTTATTTTATTAAAAATATGTAAAGTAAAACATATAAATATATCTAAATTTGCAATAGCAGAGTCGATGGCTAATGTTTTGTATTCATAGGATATTTTGTTTTTTATTTATCAGTCAATTCTTTAATTAACTAATAGATCAGAGGAAAGAAAATATGATAATCCACAACAGAAGTAAGGTACCGAAAAATTGTCAATGAAATTAAACATAGGAAACAGAATTTCAGGGTGAAACAATAATGCAAATGCAGAAACTTAAATGCGTGTGACTTTCAACATCAAAGCTGAGGATTCCAAACCGAAAAAGGAAAATTCCAATGACCTAAAACTGATGGAGGCTGATCGAAAATATTAGAGTTTTCATAGTTCTAAACATTAAGTACAAAAGAGAGAAAGAAAAAGACTGAATATGGAAAATAAGAGTAGCAAAAACTAGAGCACAGTGACTGCGTGCGTACGTGTGCGCGTAAGCACATACCTGCTTGTTTCGGAAGGGCACGCCAGTTTTCATGGCCATGTTTCTGAATGAAAGCTATAAGCTTAAGATCCTCAGCAGGGCTCCAAGGTCCCTTCTTCACTTGAGACTTATCACAGCATGGTGCTCTTCCTTTCCCCATTTTTGTTCTCAAGATATATCTCTCTTATCACACCTCCACCAACACTCTTATATATTTATATGAATATATATGATATGTTTTATGGATTAGTTCAAATTTAATGTGCCTCACTCATATATTGGTATACCTATATATATATATATACCATGATACTAAGATGAGGGAGAAGGCTATTTATATAGGCAATGGACCAACAAGAGTCATGCCACAAATTAGTATGCTGAGATTGAGTGATACAATGATACAAATTAAATGCAAATATAATAATAAATAGAATAATATCTAGGATTATTACTATTATCTCTACCATGCATATATTGTAAAATAAGTTTCCATTTCTAAAATTCTAATGAAAACTTCTTCATCTAATATAACTTACCTTAAAAGGTGTCCGCCACATTAGATTTGTTATTATTTGAGTTTAATTTTAATATATTAATAATATAAAATTTTATACATAATTATTTAGTTATTTTTTTTAAATAATTATTTATGTAATAAATATAAAAAATAATTATTTTTAATAATATAATTATATAATTAAATGTTAGTATAATTTTTTTATTATAATAATATATTAAAATTAAATTATATTAATATTTTTTTTTTGGAGGTATTTTACAATACGCACGGTACAAGTGGGACTGTTACGTTACTGTATACATGCTGTTTCTGAAACGTGATGTCAGTTTCCATTCTTTGTGATGTCAACATACTCTCAATTATAATTTGGTTGATCTTTCAATTATGAAATACAGACACATCTTTGAGTTATTGTATTTTTGTATTAGATATATTTTACACACAATATTTATTTTACATTCGTTTGATATATGTATTTTGTCTATTTAATTGTGTTTTTATAAAAAATAAAAAATATTTTTTCAGATATATGTAAATACCATATAAGGTATTAACGTGTTTATTTATTTTTAATTTGTATTCTTAAAATAAATTTAAGAATAATATGTATTATTATTTATTAAAATAAAAATTATTTTAAATATTTTATATAATTAATTTTTTTTAAAATAGTTAAAATAATAATTTTTTTAATAACAATAAAATATTAAAATATTATTATAATTTATATAAAAAAAACTTTATATTTTCCAATTGTATTTCTGTATGTTATAAAAAAAAAACTGAAATTTATGTGTCTGCATATTTTATATTTATATCAATATTCATATTTTATAGCCTTTCAAGAATTTTATTTCTTTTTTTATATTAGTTTTGTGTAAATTTAATTAGTTACTAATTAGTTACAATATTTAAATATAAAATTTATAGGAAACTTCATATATATAGGATAACTATGCTTTTTAAAATTACTTATTTATTTATTTACTTTTAGTTTTAAATATTATAGTATTTATATTTGATAAAATAAAATAAAATAATTTTTAATAAGTATAAATTGTAATAATAATAGTGTTTGCTCTGGTTACTTTTAGAACTTATAAAAATTTTAATAAATATAAATATAATAACAAATTTAAATATTTATTAGCATATAAGGTCATATTAAATTTTTTAAAAAGCATATGCTAATTTGAAATTATTTATATAAATGTTTAAAAAAAATAATCCTAGTTAACTTTTAATAACTAAAAATAAAATCACATAATTTTTTATTTATCTAAATAAAAAATAAAAAACACAAATACATCTCTCTAATAAACTTTAACAGACCCATCCGAAGAGTGAAGATTTACAATATCTATTCATTATTATTAGGGAAAGTATGAGGAGCCAATAGAATATTTATACAATGTGTACAATGGAAGTTTAGAGAGTATTAGAGATATAATTATTAGTGTTATTTTTTTTCATCAGTTGAAACTTTTGGAATGAGTAGTATCATGCATGATATTAGAGCGCTAAATCCGAAAGGTCAAGAGTTCGAGTCTTGGTGAACCCCAAAATTAGTTTATATTTTTGAGAAGATGTTTATTATCACTAGTACTCGGATGGTTATTCTAGATAGTATGGGAGATGTTCATTTTGTAACTCAATAGCCCATTATACACATTGTATAAATAGTCTATTATCTCCCTAGCGGGATCCTTATTATTAATGTCCAAGCAATAATATCCATGACTTTTTTTTCTTCTCCTCAAAATAGGCTTATATTATATTTTAATTGTGATGGTCAGATAAGCATTAATTACGCGTATATAGTATTTATTTATGGGCAATTTTATGTTCTTACGTTTATTTACTGACTAAAACTCTAAAGTGATTAATGAAATTGGTATCGTACTTTAAAATAATATTTGAAAATTAAATTGTATCAAATGTATTTTTGAGATTGATAAACATGATTTATATTAGTTATGGACTCGCTTTCTGTTAACAATTTGTTGTCGTGACTCAATGATATAAACCTTTGGTAATATATAAGACTGTGTTTGATATAGAGTACTGAGATTAGAGACCAAAATTCAGTACTATAGTTGGTGGTTAGAGAATGTAACTAAAATTTTAGTTTTGTAACATATAATTTTAATTTCTTCGGTACTAATATTTTTGAAAACAGAGAATAAAATTTTAATAATACTTTTTTTTTAAAAAATACCTGACGTCGAGACGTCGTTTGGATCACTAATCTTGACGAGATTAACAAACCTATTATGGTGAAAATAGCCAAAAACTTACTTTGATTGGCTAAGTCAAGGATGCACCTCTTATTCTTAAAGAATCTAGAAGAAAATAATACACAACTTATTTAATATATAACTCAATCAACTCAACATGAACAAAAATGGTACATATGTATATTTATACTAGTAGGAGAGGGAGAACCTTCATGACTCGAGCGACGTGGGACTAACTCATAATACAATATAATAATATATGTTAAACTAGATTACTTTAATTAACGACACAAATGTAAAGATATATGCTCCTGCATCATTCTCCCTAGGTTGGAAAGAGCTCCTGCATTATCCTCCTTGGATTGAAAAAGGCTCATCTTGTATTGGCGAAAGATTCCATTGGTGAATGCATTTGGTCTTGAAAGATGTAAAAAGGCATAGCTCAGCTTGATTCTTTTGACCATCTACATGTTGTAACAGAATTAATACGATCTTCTTGCCATCTTTAATAAATGAGTATGTATTTTTGAAACCATCATGAATAGCTCGACGATCATATTGCCAAAGACGTCCTAATAATAATAATAATCTGTGAATGTAGAGAGCTAAATAACGATTGCATAATGGAATTTAGATTTATTTGATAGGCTTATTAACCGTGTTTGTTAGAGTATGGTGGTAATTAAAATTGAGTTTATTGATATATTTTTACTGATAATACTTCATATTAGAATATTTGCTAATTTTTGTTTAGTCTGTAGAGGAAAAGCTTTATCCTAGCGAAAAGAAGATGCTCAGCTCCGCACAGATTCATATGGGCTACTGAGGAGTAAGCAATGATCTTCTTAAAATCGATCTGTCTTGAAGTGGTCAAGGAAGTATATATTATAGCAATCGCTTCCGGAACCCTCCAAAAAGAAAGAGATTCTACTTGAGCTATTCTCGTTCTAACGATTCCTGTCCTTCCCGTAACACGCCTTCTTGCTTTCTCCTTTGAAGGCAATCCTCCCCCTCGGGTTTCTCCCGGTGCCATTTATTTGTCCGCTGAACTGGTATTAGTGATTGGTCTTTCCTGATGAATGGGTGTGAATATCTTTAGTGCTATAAATAATTTAATTATGCATTATTGCTAAATTAATTAATAGTGTAAGGCCCAAAATTTAAAAAAAAATTATTATGAACTAATTTTAAATTATTTATTCATTTACAGCTTTAATTTCAGAAATTATTTTATTAAAGATAATTAAAGTAAATTTGTATAAATTGACTTTTAAATAAATTAAAATTTTTAGCTAAATTTATAATTATTTAGTATTTTCTTATTTTTAATTTAAAGTTTTAAAAATTTGAAAATAATGAGGTTTTGACTATTTAAATTAGAATTTTTATCTAATATTATAATTATTAAACAATTTTTTATAGTTAAATTATAAAGTTTAGTAATTGTAAAAGAATAAAAATTTTATATGATTTAGTTTAAATAATTAAGATTTTAGAATTTAATACTTTAATTTTAATAAACAAAGAGAATTAATTATATTATCTCTAGTTTCACATTAGAATACTTGATTGAAAGCCAATTAATAAATTGATAATTAAATAATAATTTTAAGGTGATTTTAAGGGATTAAATTAGATTTCAAATTTATACAATATACCCTAAATTTGATTAAAATTACCCAAACCCCAATTTACCTAAAAATCTCTAATTTCACATTCGCCCCAAATTTAACCCTAACCTTAAAATCCCAAAACACACACAAACACCCTAACCCTAAACCCTCCAAGCCGCCACCCCTCATTCAGAAAAGAAAGAAAGAAAACGTAGAGGGAAAGAGAGAAACATGAAGAGAAGCAGAGGGGAAGAGGGAGGATGGCGCTGGTGGGCGTCACTACCGCCGCACGGTCGTGTCGCTATCAAAGGAGAGAGAGAAACGCGAACAAGAGCCACCAAAGGGAGAAGACGCTGCGTCTGGGAGTCATTGTCGCGTCTGTCGTCGTCTTCGTGGGGTCTATGTCATTGCTTCCGTCCTCGCCACAAAGCCAGTGTTCCCGTCGTCCATGGGTGAAGCCGAAGAGAGAGTTTGCGAAGAGAGGGAGACTGACGCAGGAGAAACGCGACGCGAGGAAGGAGGTGAAGCTGTTCGCATCGCCATCGCCGAGCCTCGTCACCGTTATCGCCGCGTGTGGTGTCACTGTCATTGACTAGCCCAGCCATTGCCGTCGCGTGCTCCGTTGCCACTGTTGGAAAGGCGTTACCGAGCCTCTGTCGCTAAAAAATGGCACTGCCGTCCCTGAGATCCACTGCCGTTGCCGTTATCGAGCTTCTGATCGTCATTGTCTCTTGAGATAGTTGTCGGAGCTGCCACGGGAATCACTGTTGGAGGAGGAGAAGACTGTGTCGCCGTGATTCTGGCCGCTGTGAGCAGTTCTATGGCCGCCGAAACCACCGCTAGGGCTTCCTCTACTTGGCTCAGTCGTTTCTTCTTAGTTTCAGTAAGCGTTTTCATTTTAAAATGCCCTTTAGTCACTGTTCTATTATTTTACGTTGAGGGTTTGCGGTGTTAATTGCTGTAAGATTGAGTTTCAGTTATTACATGTTGCGATTAGAGTTGCTGTGGTTATTGCGAATTTGGTTTGGAGCTGTGGTTATGGCTGCCGCTGTTGTGGACCGAGAGAAAATAGTGTATTATCGCGTTGTTGAGTCACGATCGAGGTAGGGGCACTTTCCTTAAACTTATTTTTATTCTCAAGAATTGTTATAAATTGATATTGATGCAAATACTAGATTTTTGGTGATTATGTAAGTCTTATAGATTGATTGAGTTATTTTGAAAGAATATGATTGTGTACTTAGTTGAATTCTTGACTGGTTGAGTTAACGTTGTAATGGTTAATGAAAGTTTGATTTGAAATCCGATTGGTATATTTATATTGAGAAATGAGTTGCGTTGGAAATCTGATTTATATACGTTTATATTAAGGAATGGTTTGGTTTTGAAACTGTTTGAGAAGGCTGATAATTCTAAATTATAAATTGATTTTGTTGAAGTTAGTTTCAGTTGTGATTAATGAGATTGATTGCTTGAGTTTTGGACTTTGTTGATTCCTTGAGTTGAGTTGGTATTGTTGTGATAATGGTTTATTGGAAGTGATTTGAATGATTGAGAGATGTTTGATTTGATTGTTAGGACCTTTGAAGGGTGGCAAAGTCCGAATTTTAGAGGAGATGCTGTTGAAATTTTATAAAATAGGAGATTTGGTTTGAAGAGTTATTTAGAAAAATTTGGATTCAAGGATTATATTATTTGATTTCGGTTTATTAAGAAAAGAAATGAATTATGTTTTGGAGTTTTATTCATTAAGAAAAGTATTATGTTTTGAGTTTGATTTATTAAGAAAATAATTATGTTGAATTTTATTGAGAAAAATATTATGTTTGGGTTTGACTTATTGAGAATAGAATGTATTATGTTTTGAGTTTTATGTAGTTAAAAAAGAATTATACTATTTTGAATTCAATTTACCAAGGAAATGTTTATGTTCCGAGTTTGAATTATTTAAGAAAGAAATTATGTTTTGAGCTCGATTCAATATGAGAAGAGTTATGTTTTGGGTTTGAAATAAAAGATTACCTTTTGAGGATATTTGGTAAATTTACAATATTTAAATTTGATTGGTCAAGAGAGATTGATGAGCGGATAATTTATACGCTTTTTGACATTATTTTTTAGTATGTTTTTAGTAGGATCTAGTTACTTTTAGGGATGTTTTCATTAGTTTTTATGTTAAATTCACATTTCTGGACTTTACTATGAGTTTGTGTGTTTTTCTGTGATTTCAGGTATTTTTTGGCTGAAATTGAGGGACTTGAGCAAAAATCAGATTCAGAGGTTGAAGAAGGACTGCTGATGCTGTTGGATTCTGACCTCCCTGCACTCAAAATGGATTTTATGGAGTTACAGAACTCAAAATGGCGCGCTTCCAATTGCGTTGAAAATTAGACATCCAGGGCTTTCTAGAAATGTATAATAGTCCATACTTTGGCCAAGTTTAGACGACGCAAACTGGCGTTCAACGCCAGCTCTCTGCCCAAATCTGGCGTCCAGCGCCAGAAAAGGATCCAAATGCAGAGTTGAACGCCCAAACTGGCACAAAAACTGGCGTTCAACTCCAAGAAGGACCTCTACACGTGCAACACTCAAGCTCAGCCCAAACACACACCAAGTGGGCCCCAGAAGTGGATTTATGCATCAATTACTTACTTCTGTAAACCCTAGTAGCTAGATTATTATAAATAGGACCTTTTACTATTGTATTAGGTATCTTTGATCAGTTGTATGCTATCTTAGGATCTTAGGATCTTAGGATCTTAGGATCTTTGGGTCTGACCATCTTTGGATGCCTGGTTCTTAGATCAGAGGGGCTGGCCATTCGGCCATGCCTGGACCTTTCACTTATGTAATTTTAACGGTAGAGTTTCTACACTCCATAGATTAAGGTGTGGAGCTCTGCTGTTCCTCAAAGATTAATGCAAAGTACTACTGTTTTCTATTTAATTCATCTTATTTCGCTTCTAAGATATTCATTCGCTCTTCACCCTGAATGTGATGAACGTGACAATCATCATCATTCCCCATGAACGTGTGCCTGACAACCACTTCCGTTCTACATTAGATTGAATGAGTATCTCTTAGATCTCCTAACCAGAATCTTCGTGGCGTAAGCTAGAATGATGGCGGCATTCAAGAGAATCCGGAAGGTCTAAACCTTGTCTGTGGTATTCCAAGTAGGATTCAATGATTGGATGACTGTGACGAGCTCCAAACTCGCGATTGCAGGGCGTTAGTGACAGACGCAAAAGGATAGTAAATCCTATTCCAGCATGATCGAGAACCGACAGATGAATAGCCATGCCGTGACAGGGTGCGTTGATCATTTTCACTGAGAGGATAAGATGAAGCCATTGACAAGGGTGATGCCTCCAGACGATTAGCCGTGCCGTGACAGGGAATTGGATCATTTTCCCGAGAGATGACCGAAAGTAGCCGTTGACAATGGTGATGTATCACATAAAGCCAGCCATGGAAAGGAGTAAGACTGATTGGATGAAGATAGCAGGAAAGCAGAGGTTCAGAGGAACGAAAAGCATCTCCATTCACTTATCTGAAATTCCTACCAATGATTTACATAAGTACCTCTATCCCTATTCTATTAATTATTATTCGAAAACACCATTATCAATTTATATCTGCCTGACTGAGATTTGCAAGGTGACCATAGCTTGCTTCATACCAACAATCTCCGTGGGATTCGACCCTTACTCACGTAAGGTATTACTTGGACGACCCAGTGCACTTGCTGGTTAGTTACACGGAGTTGTGAACCATGGTCTTGGCATCATGTTTTTGGCGCCATTTCTAGGGAAAGAAAGAGCAATGAATTTTACATAATTAAAGTGTAATCACGATTCCGCGTACCAAGTTTTTGGCGCCGTTGTCGGGGATTGTTCGAGTTTGGACAACTAACGGTTCATCCTGTTGCTCAGATTAGGTAATTTTCTTTTTTGTTTTCTTTTCAAAAAAAATTTTCAAAAATATTTCAAAATTTTCTCACCTGTTTTCGAAAAAAAATTTTAGATTCAAAAATTTTAAGAATGAATTCTAGTGTTTCATGAAGCATGTGAAGCCTGGCTGGCTGTAAAGCCATGTCTAAATTCTTTTGGACTGAGGCTTCCAACCATCAGCTGTTATACGACTGTAGGGTATGTCAGGCATGTCATGTCTGAATTACATGCTGAAGCTTGGCTGGCCATTGGCCATGTCTAGTGTTTTGGACCGGAGCTTTCATTGAAAGCTTGGCTGGCTAGTGAGCCATGTCTAATTCCTGGACTGAAGCTTTAGACTAACATGGCAAGATTCCTGGAATTCATATTAAAAATTTTGGAATCCTTATTTTTCTTTCTTTCTAAATAATTTTCAAAAAATATAAAATAAAAATCCAAAAAAATTAGAAAATCATAAAAATAAAAAAAAATATTTTGTGTTTCTTGTTTGAGTCTTGAGTCATATCATAAGTTTGGTGTCACTTGCATATGCATCTTGCATTTTTCGAAAATATCATGCATTCATAGTGTTCTTCATGATCTTCAAGTTGTTCTTGGTAAGTCTTCTTGTTTGATCTTGATGATTTCATGTTTTGTGTCTTTTCTTGTTTTACATGTGCATTTTTCGTTTCTTAGAGTCTAAACATGAAAGATTTCTAAGTTTGGTGTCTTACATGTTTTCTTTGCATCAAAATTTTTTAAAAAATATGTTCTTGATGTTCATCTTGACATTCAAAGTGTTCTTGGTGTTCATCTTGACATTCATATCATTCATGCATGTATTCATTGTTTTGATTCAAAATTTTCATGCATTGAGTCTTTTTGTTGTTTTTCTCTCTCATAAAAAAAAATCAAAAAAATATCTTTCCCTTTTTCTCTCTCATAAATTCGAAAATTAGATTTGACTTTTTCAAAAATTTTTAAAATCAAGTTGTTTTTATGAGTCAAATCAAATTTTCATTTTAAAAAAAAATCTTATCTTTTTCAAAATCTTTTTCAAAAATCAAATCTTTTTTCAATTTTCTTAGTTATTTTCGAAAATTATAAAAATATTTTTCAAAAATATTTTTCTTAATTACATCATAATTTTCGAAAATAACATTAACAATTAATGTTTTGATTCGAAAATTTCAAGTTTGTTACTTGCTTGTTAAGAAAGATTCAAACTTTGAGTTCTAGAATCATATCTTGTGATTTCTTGTGAATCAAGTCATTAATTGTGATTTTAAAAATCAAATCTTTTTCAAAACTAATTCCTATCATATATTTTCAAAAATATCTTCTTATCTTACCTTTTTCAAAAATTTGATTTCAAAATATCTTCTCTAACTTCCTAACTTCTTATCTTTTCAAATTTGTTTCAACTAACTAACTAACTTTTTGTTTGTTTCTTAACTTTTTCAAAACTACCTAACTAACTCTCTCTCTCTCTAATTTTCGAAAAGATCTTCCCTCTTTTTCAAAAATTTCTTTTTTTTTATTAACTAATTATTTTTATTTTTGATTTTAAAATTTTTCGAAAAAAAATACTAACCTTTTTCAAAAACCATTTTCGAAAATCACTGACTCTTTTTCTAAAAGTATTTTCGAAAATTCTCCCTCTCCCATCTTATTCTATTTATTTATTCATCTACTAACATCTCATCTCACATCTCTGCCCTCCTCACAGTTGTGTTTCTTTCTTTATATCACATTCTTTGTCTCCCTCTCTTCTTCTACTCACACAGGGATCCCTATACTGTGGTATAAAGGATCTCTATTATTATTATTATTTTTCTGTACCCTCTTCTTTGTCATATGAGCAGGAGCAAGGATAAGAACATTCTTGTGGAAGCAGATCCAGAACCTGAAAGGACCCTAAAAAGGAAACTAAGAGAAGCTAAAATACAACAATCCAGAGATAACCTTTCAGAAATTTTCAAACAGGAAGAGGAGATGGCAGCCGAAAATAATAATAATGTAAAGAAGATGCTTGGTGACTTTACTGCACCTAATTCCAATTTACATGGAAGAAGCATCTCCATTCCTGCCATTGGAGCAAACAACTTTGAGCTGAAACCTCAATTAGTTTCTCTGATGCAGCAGAACTGCAAGTTTCATGGACTTTCATCTGAAGATCCTTTTCAGTTCTTAACTGAATTCTTGCAGATATGTGATACTGTTAAGACTAATGGAGTAGATCCTGAAGTCTACAGGCTCATGCTTTTCCCTTTTGCTGTAAGAGACAGAGCTAGATTATGGTTGGATTCTTAACCCAAAGACAGCCTGAACTCTTGGGATAAGCTGGTCACGTCTTTCTTAGCCAAGTACTTTCCTCCTCAAAAGCTGAGCAAGCTTAGAGCTGATGTTCAAACCTTCAGACAGAAAGAAGGTGAATCCCTCTATGAAGCTTGGGAAAGATACAAACAGTTGACCAAAAAGTGTCCTTCTGACATGCTTTCAGAATGGACCATCCTGGATATATTCTATGATGGTTTATCTGAGCTATCAAAGATGTCACTGGACACTTCTGCAGGTGGATCCATTCACCTAAAGAAAACGCCTGCAGAAGCTCAAGAACTCATTGACATGGTTGCAAATAACCAGTTCATGTACACTTCTGAGAGGAATCCTGTGAGTAATGGGACGCCTATGAAGAAGGGAGTTCTTGAAATTGATACTCTGAATGCCATATTGGCTCAGAATAAAATATTGACTCAGCAAGTCAATATGATCTCTCAGAGTCTGAATGGAATGCAAGCTGCATCCAACAGTACTCAAGAGGCATCTTCTGAAGAAGAAGCTTATGATCCTGAAAACCCTGCAATAGCAGAGGTAAATTATTTAGGTGAACCTTATGGAAACACCTATAACTCATCATGGAGAAATCATCCAAATTTCTCATGGAAGGATCAAAAGCCTCAACAAGGCTTTAATAGTGGTGGAAGAAACAGGTTTAGCAATAATAAACCTTTTCCATCATCCACTCAGCAACAGACAGAGGACTCTAAACAAAATACTTCTAATTTGGCAAACTTAGTCTCTGATCTGTCTAAGGCCACTGTAAGTTTCATGAATGAAACAAGATCTTCCATTAGAAATCTGGAAGCACAAGTGGGCCAGCTGAGTAAAAGGATCACTGAAATCCCTCCTAGTACTCTCCCAAGCAATACAGAAGAGAATCCAAAAGGAGAGTGCAAGGCCATTGACATAAGCACCATGGCCGAACCTGTGAGGAGAGGAGAGGATGTGAATCCCAAGGAGGAAGACCTCCTGGGACGTCCAGTGATCAATAAGGAGCTTCCCTCTGAGGGACCAAAGGACTCTGAGGCTCATCTAGAGACCATAGAGATTCCATTGAACCTCCTTATGCCCTTCATGAGCTCTGATGAGTATTCCTCTTCTGAAGAGAATGAGGATGTTACTAAACAGCAAACTGCCAAGTTTTTTGGTGCAATCATGAAGCTGAATGCCAAATTATTTGGCATTGATACTTGGGAAGTTGAACCTCCCTTGTTCATCAATGAACTAAGTGATCTGGATCAACTGACATTGCCTCAGAAGAGACAGGATCCTGGAAAGTTCATAATACCCTGCACCATAGGCACCATGATCTTTAAGGCTCTGTGTGACCTTGGTTCAGGAATAAACCTCATGCCCCTCTCTGTAATAGAGAAACTGGGAATCTATGGGGTGCAAGCTGCTAAAATCTCAGTAGAGATGGCAGACAGTTCAAGAAAACAGGCTTATGGACAAGTAGAGGACGTGTTAGTAAAGGTTGAAGGCCTTTACATCCCTGCTGATTTCATAGTCCTGGATACTGGAAAGGAAGAGGATGAATCCATCATCCTAGGAAGACCTTTCCTGGCCACAGCAAGAGCTGTGATTGATGTTGACAGAGGTGAAATAGTCCTTCAATGGAATGAGGACTCCCTTGTGTTTAAAACTCAAGGATCTCCCTCTGCAACCATGGAGAGGAAGCAGAAAAAGCTTCTCTCAAAGCAGAGTCAACCCAAGCCCCCACAGTCAAACTCTAAGTTTGGTGTTGAACTCCCATATCCAAACTCTAAGTTTGGTGTTGGAGAGTTTCAACAATGCTCTGCATATCTGTGAGGCTCCATGAGAGCCCACTGTCAAGCTATTGACATTAAAGAAGTGCTTGTTGGGAGGCAACCCAATTTTTATTTATCTAACTATATTTTTCTTAGTTATATGTCTTTGTAGGTTCATGATCATGTGGAGTCACAAAATAAATATAAAAATTGAAAACGGAATCAAAAATAGCAGAAGAAAAATCACACCCTGGAGGAGCATCTGTCTGGCGTTCAGCGCCAGAACAGAGCATGGTTCTGGCGCTGAACGCCCAAAATGGGCAGCTTCTGGGCGCTGAACGCCAGAACAGGCATGGTTCTGGCGTTCAACGCCAGAAATGGCACACAAATGGGCGTTGAACGCCCAAAATGGCCACCAACCTGGCGCTGAACGCCCAGAGTTGTGTGCAAAGGCCTTTTTACATGCCTAATGGGTGCAGGGATGTAAATCCTTGAACACCTCAGGATCTGTGGACCCCACAGGATCCACTCAGGATCTGTGGACCCCACAGGATCCCCACCTACCTCCACTTACTTCTTCTCACCACTCTCTTTCACACAACCCCATAAACACTCTTCCCCAAAAAAACCCTTCACCAATCACCTCAATCTCTCTTCCCCATCACCTCTTCACCACTCACATCCATCCACTCTTCCCCATAAACCTACCTCATAAACTCCACCTACCTTCAAAATTAAAAACCAATTTCCCACCCAAACCCACCCATATGTCCGAAACCTTTCCCCCATCCCTTCCCTATATAAAGCCCTCCATTCTTCATCAAATTCACACAACACACCCCTCTACACCCTTCTTGGCCGAAATACTTCCCACTCTCCCTCTCCTCAATTTCTTCTTCTTCTTCATCTATTCTTTCTTTTATTGCTCGAGGGCGAGCAAAATTCTAAGTTTGGTGTGGTAAAAGCATAAGCTTTTTGTTTTTCCATTACCATTGATGGCACCTAAGACCGGAGAATCCTCTAAAAAGGGGAAAGGGAAGACAAAAGCTTCCACCTCCGAGTCATGGGAGATGGAAAGGTTCATCTCCAAAGCCCATCAAGACCACTTCTATGGTGTTGTGGCCAAGAAGAAGGTGATCCCTGAGGTCCCTTTCAAACTCAAAAGAAATGAGTATCTAGAGATCCGACATGAAATTCAAAGAAGAGGTTGGGAAGTTCTAACAAATCCCATCCAACAAGTCGGCATCCTAATGGTTCAAGAGTTCTATGCTAATGCATGGATCACCAAGAACCATGATTAAAGTAAGAACCCGGATCCAAAGAACTATGTTACAATGGTTCGGGGGAAATACTTGGATTTTAGTCCGGAAAATGTGAGGTTGGCGTTCAACTTGCCAAACATGGAAGAGAACGCACGCCCTACACAAGGAGAGTCAACTTTGATGAAAGGTTGGACCAAGTCCTTATGGACATATGTGTAGAAGGAGCTCAATGGAAGATTGACTCCAAAGGCAAACCGGTTCAACTAAGAAGACTGGACCTCAAGCCTGTGGCTAGAGGATGGTTGGAGTTCATTCAATGCTCAATCATTCCCACTAGCAACTGGTCTAAAGTTACTATAGACCGGGCCATCATGATCCATAGCATCATGATTGGAGAAAAGGTGGGAGTTCATGAGATTATACCTCAAGAACTCTACAAGGTGGCTGACAAGTCCTCCACTATGGCAAGGTTAGCCTTTCCTCACCTCATTTGTCACCTATGCAATTCGGCTGGGATTGACATAGAGGGAGATATCCTCATTAAAGAGGACAAGCCCATCACTAAGAAAAAGATGGAGCAAGCAAGAGAGCCCATTCATGGAGCTCAAGAGGCGTATGAAGCTCATCACTATGAGATCCCGGAGATGCCTCAAATGCACTTTCCTCCACAAAACTATTGGGAGCAAATCAACACCTCCCTAGGAGAATTGAGTTCCAATATGGGACAACTAAGGGTGGAACATCAAGAGCACTCCATCATGCTTCATGAAATAAGAGAAGATCAAAAAGCAATGAGGGAGGAGCAACAAAGACAAGGAAGAGACATAGAAGAGCTCAAGGACATCATTGGTTCCTCAAGAAGGAAACGCCACCATCACTAAGGTGGATTCATTCCTTGTTCTTATTTCTTCTTTTTTTCGTTTTCTATGTTATGTGCTTATCTATGTTTGTGTCTTCATTACATGATCATTAGTAGTTAGTAACTTTGTCTTAAAGTTATGAATGTCCTATGAATCCATCACCTCTCTTAAATGAAAAATGTTTTAATTCAAAAGAACAAGAAGTACATGAGTTTCGAATTTATCCTTGAACTTAGCTTAATTATATTGATGTGGTGACAATGCTTCTTGTTTTCTGAATGTATGCTTGAACAGTGCATATGTCTTTTGAAGTTGTTGTTTAAGAATGTTAAATATGTTGGCTCTTGAAAGAATGATGACAAGGAAACATGTTATTTGATAATCTGAAAAATCATAAAAATGATTCTTGAAGCAAGAAAAAGCAGCAAAGAACAAAGCTTGCAGAAAAAAAAAATAGCGAAAAAAAAATATAGAAAGAAAAAGAAAAAGTAAGCAGAAAAAGCCAAAAGCTCTTAAAACCAAGAGGCAAGAGCAAAAAGCCAATAACCCTTAAAACCAAAAGGCAAGGGCAAATAAAAAGGATCCCAAGGCTTTGAGCATCAGTGGATAGGAGGGCCTAACGGAATAAAATCCTGGTCTAAGCGGCTAAACCAAGCTGTCCCTAACCATGTGCTTGTGGAGTGTAGGTGTCAAGTGAAAACTTGAGACTGAGCGGTTAAAGTCAAGGTCCAAAGCAAAAAAAAAGAGTGTGCTTAAGAACCCTGGACACCTCTAATTGGGGACTTTAGCAAAGCTGAGTCACAATCTGAAAAGGTTCACCCAATTATGTGTCTGTGGCATTTATGTATCCGGTGGTAATACTGGAAAACAAAGTGCTTAGGGCCACGGCCAAGAGTCATAAAGAAGCTGTGTTCAAGAATCATTATACTGAACTAGGAGAATCAATAACACTATCTGAACTCTGAGTTCCTATAGATGCCAATCATTCTGAACCTCAATGGATAAAGTGAGATGCCAAAACTATTCAAGAGACAAAAAGCTATAAGTCCCGCTCATTTGATTGGAGCTATGTTTCATTGATAGTTTGGAATTTATAGTATATTCTCTTCTTTTTATCCTACTTGATTTTCAGTTGCTTGGGGACAAGCAACAATTTAAGTTTGGTGTTGTGATGAGCGGATAATTTATACGCTTTTTGACATTGTTTTTTAGTATGTTTTTAGTAGGATCTAGTTACTTTTAGGGATGTTTTCATTAGTTTTAATGTTAAATTCACATTTTTGGAATTTACTATGAGTTTGTGTGTTTTTCTATGATTTCAGGTATTTTCTGGCTGAAATTGAGGGACTTGAGCAAATATCAAATTCAGAGGTTGAAGAAGGACTGCTGATGCTGTTGGATTCTGACCTCCCTGCACTCAAAATGGATTTTCTGGAGCTACAGAACTCAAAATGGCGCGCTTCCAATTGCGTTGGAAGGTAGACATCCAGGGCTTTCCAGAAATGTATAATAGTTCATACTTTGGCCAATTTTAGATGACGCAAACTGGCGTTCAACGCCAGCTCTCTGCCCAAATCTGGCGTCCAGCGCCAGAAAAGGATCCAAAACCAGAGTTGAACGCCCAAACTAGCACAAAAACTGGCGTTCAACTCCAAGAAGGACCTCTACACGTGCAACACTCAAGCTCAGCCCAAACACACACCAAGTGGGCCCCGGAAGTGGATTTATGCATCAATTACTTACTTCTGTAAACCCTAGTAGCTAGATTATTATAAATAGGACCTTTTACTATTGTATTAGGTATCTTTGATCAGTTGTATGCTATCTTAGAATCTTAGGATCTTAGGATCTTTGGGTCTGACCATCTTTGGACGTCTGGTTCTTAGATCAGAGGGGCTGGCCATTCGACCATGCCTGGACCTTTCACTTATGTAATTTTAACGGTAGAGTTTCTACACTCCATAGATTAAGGTGTGGAGCTCTGCTGTTCCTCAAAGATTAATGTAAAGTACTACTGTTTTCTATTCAATTCATCTTATTTCGCTTCTAAGATATTCATTCGCTCTTCACCCTGAATGTGATGAACGTGACAATCATCATCATTCCCTATGAACGTGTGCCTGACAACCACTTCCGTTCTACATTAGATTGAATGAGTATCTCTTAGATCTCCTAACCAGAATCTTCGTGGCGTAAGCTAGAATGATGGCGGCATTCAAGAGAATCCGGAAGGTCTAAACCTTGTCTGTGGTATTCCAAGTAGGATTCAATGATTGGATGACTGTGACGAGCTCCAAACTCGCGATTGCAGGGCGTTAGTGACAGACGCAAAAGGATAGTAAATCCTATTCCAGCATGATCGAGAACCGACAGATGAATAGCCGTGCCGTGACAGGGTGCGTTGATCATTTTCACTGAGAGGATAAGATGAAGCCATTGACAAGGGTGATGCCTCCAGACGATTAGCCGTGCTATGACAGGGCATTGGATCATTTTCCCGAGAGATGACCGAATGTAGCCGTTGACAATGGTGATGTATCACATAAAGCCAGCCATGGAAAGGAGTAAGACTGATTGGATGAAGATAGCAGGAAAGCAGAGGTTCAGAGGAACGAAAAGCATCTCCATTCGCTTATCTGAAATTCCTACCAATGATTTACATAAGTACCTCTATCCCTATTCTATTAATTATTATTCGAAAACACCATTATCAATTTATATCTGCCTGACTGAGATTTGCAAGGTGACCATAGCTTGCTTCATACCAACAATCTCTGTGGGATTCGACCCTTACTCACGTAAGGTATTACTTGGACGACCCAGTGCACTTGCTGGTTAGTTACACGGAGTTGTGAACCATGGTCTTGGCATCATGTTTTTGGCGCCATTTCCAGGGAAAGAAAGAGCAATGAATTTTACATAATTAAAGTGTAATCACAATTCCGCGTACCAGAGATGATTTTTGAGTCTTTGGGAAGTTAGTATACCTGAGAAAGAGTTTTATTTGGTTACTTTTAATGAAAGGGTTACGTTTTGAAAAGTATTTAGTGAATGTAAAATTAATAATGTTCTTGAGTCTTTTGATAGAGATTTAAACTGGAAAAATAGTTTTGAAATTGGTTTAGGGGATATTGATCGAGTAAATATGAGTTTTATGAAAGAGAAATGGTTTAGAGTGACGTTCTCATGAAGGTTTCGGAAAACGTTATAAAAATAAATTGGTTTTAGTTTTAAAGCAAAATGATATTGAGAGATGAGGATGAAGAGAATGATTTTGAAAATGACTTACTTGTAGTGGAGTGATTCCACTTGCCGCAGTGGAGTGATTCTATTTGCTTTTACATGCAGTAGAGTGATTCAACTTGTCACAGCGGAGTGATTTGGGGTGCCTTTCTTTCCGATGGAGTGATTCCACTTGCCGCATTGAAGTGTTTCTGTTTGCCTATGATTGCCGTGGAGTGATTCCATGTGCCACAGTGGTGTGATTCTGCTTACCAGATAAACCTCTCTGGGTAGATGCAGTGGAGTGATTCTGCTTGCTCCGGACATGTCGAGTTTAGCTATATAACTGATAGATGAGCTCATTGGCCATAGGGCAGGCATGCATCATTTGTATTTGTGTATATCGTTCGGGTGTGCATCTTGTATTTGACTTGCCTATTTGAATAATTGTTTATATATGCTAATTGAACTAATTGTTGTAATTGTCCTATTTGTTTGTGTATTCCTTGTATTGTTTTGGTTGTGTTTGAACAACTGAGAGATCCCTTATGCTGGCGGTGGTGACGCTGAGGGTTGGTACTAATGTGTTACTGGTTGTAATTGTTCTCTGATTATATTTGTCTTGTACCGTTTGATGCCGGTAATTGATTATGTTTGAGACTGAGATTCAATTTAAGCCGAAGGCCGTATCGAGATTTGATTATATGTTGGACCGAGAGGCTGTAATTGATTATGTTATGAGATATTGATTATGATTTGTAGTTCTTTTAACTAAATAAGTGAACTTTGAATTTTTGAATAATTAACTAATGGTTTTCGAAAAGGTTTGGATTTTTGGGTGATTAACAGTTGGTTTTCAAAAAGATTCATAAGACGAGCGATGATCACTGCAATATGATATGTGAGCATCTTATACCCTTTTTCTAATTATTTTAATTAGATTTTATTTACTTTTACTTGATTTAGTGCAAAAATCACCTTTGGATGCTATTTTGAGTTTTTCTTGCGTTTTTATGGTTTTAGGTGAAATTTGGAGCAGTTTGGAGAGCCTGGCACAAGAAAGGAAAATGCTGGCAGTACCTGCCTAGGCATTGAACGCCCACTTGGCGTTTGGCGCCAGCAGGGCGGCACAAGACCAGAAGCGCACTTCCCTCTTCTGGCGTTCAACACCCAATCCTGAAGTTGAACGCCAGTAGCAGCCCGTTTCACACCTCTTTGGGCCTCCAAGTGGATTTAGCAATTATTAGTTTTATTTTATTTTCTTTTTGTAATATTTATTTACAAATAATATCTTTTAGGTCTAGCATTTATTATTAGTTTAAATAAAAGGAAAAGATCAATTAGGTTGAGGATCTTCTTCCTTCCGTACTTTTCAGAATCTTGTTTTCTCTGTTAGTCATGAGCAACTAAACCCCCTGGTTAAGGTTAGGAGCTCTGTTTATTTTTATGGATTAGAACTATTATTCTTCTATTTTAATTAATGTTTGATTCAATTCTAAGGTGTTGTTTTCGTTCTTAATCTTATGAACTGGGTGGAACGAGAGTATGACCCTTTTCTACATGGGCTCTTGTGATTCTCGAGAGAGTTATCTCGCTTGGGCTACAGCTTGAAAATACTCCTCCTAAATTGATAATTACATGAACTAATTGGGATATGTGACATATAATCCTGTTAGCTTTGGGTAATTAGGGTTTTTATGGTGCTAAACTAGTTTTCTGAACTTTACCCTCTAATTGGAATTGAGTGACCATGAGAGTGGTGATGAATGACCAAAAGCATAGGTTTGGATTTTCACACTAAAAATAGGATTGACGATGCAAGTATAGTCCAAACCCAAAAATTGATCATCAATCAAATGTTATCACAATTCAAACCAAATATAAACCGAGAGTATTTAGACTCCCGGGTCATCTTCCCTAGGAGTTATAATGAAGTGTCATTATTGTTGGCTACGAGGGAGAGAGCATGGGGAATTGGGAATGAAAGCAAGAGAGCAAGAAATGTAAATAACAAGAAATTAAATAAACATGCAAGGAATGTAAATGGCAACTCTTGGCAAGAATTGGGAAATTTAGGATTCCTATCCTAGTTATGGACCTCAAACATGGCAATTGTGTGGAATCAATCCAAATTAGTCAATCCTCCTTGAGAATCAGTCAAAAGAGCATAATTGATCTCAATCCATAAGTCCTAGTCAACTCACTAATTACTTAGTGAAAGACTAGAGTCAATGGAAACTAAACCAATTAGCCATTTTCACACTATGCGAAATAGACATCCACAACTCAATTCCACTCAAACACCCAATTTCTCAACCAAGAGTGTGGAAACTAAACATGCAAGAATTTAAACATCTTGGCATGTAATTGAGAGCTAAGGTTACCTATCCCAGCCATTGACCACAAACATATGATGATTATGAAGAGTTAATCCTACTTAGTCAACCTTACATCGAAGATAAGTCAAATAGGCATAGTTAATTCCAATCCATAAGTCCTATGTCAACACTAAGGGTCACATAGAGTCAACAGAGACCAAATCAACTAACTACTCTAATGTATCAAACAAGAATGGACATCAATGACTCAAGGTTCACCAAAGTCATCAATTCCAAGCCAAGAGTCAAAAATTAAGTGAAAACTAAGCCAAGCATTTTATCAAACACTTGGTGTGCATGAAAATAAAATAATATTAAATTACATTAAAAATAAAATCTAAAATACCAAAAGCAAGAAAATGGCAATAACAATTAAGGAAAGCAATAAATGACATGAAAACATAAATTGTATTAATTAAAATTAAAGTTAACAAGAGTATCCAAGAACCTAAAAATAGCAAAATAAAGGGAATGACAAGAGGAATTAAGAAGATAAAGACAAGAGAGCAAGAAAATATAAAGGAAACTACATTAAAACAAGAATTAAAGTGTTGAAATTAAAAGGAAACTAAGCTAAAAACCCTAATTCTAGAGAGAAGGAGGAGCTTCTCTCTCTAGAAACTAAGAGAAAAGCATGTAAAAGCTAAACCTAATTGCCCCCTTCATCCTTCTTCACTTTGGCTTGAAATAGCTTCAGAAATGAGCTGGATTGGGCTTTGGAAGCCCAAAAATCGCCCCTATCAATTTGCAATAATGACCTCACGTGCATGCAGGCGTGCGTACGTTCGACCTACGGTGCGTACGCACAGTTGCGCAAAATTCCCATCGTGCGTATGCATCCTTACACAAAGTCACCATTGTGCGTATGCACGTATCACTGTGCGTACGCATCTTTGTAGTAGCTTCCAAATTCCATTTTCTTCATGATTTCTCCCCTTTTGGATGCTCTTTCTTCACTTCTTCAACCCAAACATGCCTTGAAAACCTAAAATCACTTGACAAATACATCAAGGCACCAAATGGGATCAAAGTGAATAAAATTTAGCAATAAAAAAGCCTAAAGAGCATGTTTTCACTTTCAAGCATAAATTAGGAAGACATCATGAAACTATGCTATTTCAATGGATAAATGCAAGAAAAGTCAATGAAACCCACCTAATTAAAGCAAATAAATACCATGAAATGTGGATTCATCAAGTGGGGGTTGATGAAGGTTAGGAGAGATTAAATCACTAAGAGATTAGGGTTTAATCACTTATGGTTTGCCATAGAATGAATAACTCATTGTTAAAATAGTTGGTAAGACGTTTTAATCTGGAAAGATAAACATCTCTAAGACCTTAACTATTTTCTCATCATTGTTTTACACCAAACCTTTTATTGCTTTTCTTATTTATTTGCTTATTATTGTTTATGAGTTTTACACCTACAAACAACCTTTACTGTTTTCCTGACTAAGTCCAACAGGATAACCATCTCTTGCTCAGTCCGACAATCCTCGTGGGATCGACCCTCACTCACCTGAGGTATTACTTGGATGACCCGGTGCACTTGCCGGTTAAGTTGTGGGAGTTCTAATTTCGCGCACCAAGTTTTTGGCGCTGTTGCCGGGTATTGTTTGTGATTGACAACTACTGGTTGTCTTGTTGCTTAGATTATGTATTTTTATTAGTTTTTGTTTATTTATTTCTCTTTTTAATTTTCTATTTTATTTTGTTTAATTCCCTCAATTTTCAATTTTTATCTTATTTATCTTTACCTTTATTTTCGAATTTTATTCTAGTTATCTTATTTTCATTTAATTTCAGATTTTAAGTTTGGTGTCCCTTTAGGTTTTGTCTTTTCTTTTCAAAAATTTTTTTAACTTATCTTAATTTATTTTCGAAAATCTTTTTAGGTTAATTGTTCATCTTTGTTTTTGAATTTTTAGTTAATTGCTTACTTTATTTTATTTTATTTTATTTCTTTTTTGGATATCTCATTGGGAGTTCTCTATATTCTGACATAGAGACTCCCATTTTTTCTTTTTTTCTTATTGTTTATGAGTAGAAACAGGGACAAGGAACCCCTTCTTGATTTTGATCCTGAGCCTGAGAGGACCTTAAGGCGGCGTTCACAACAAACTAAAGCTTACAAAGCCGGAGAGAATCTCAGCAGATAAGCATGATCTCTCAGCACTTGACTGGGATGCAAGTTTTAGCTGTCAGCACTCAAGATGCATCACATGGCATGACTGAGAGCTACACTCAAGGAAACCTGTAAAAAATCCAAGGAGGAAGTAAATTACATAGGAAATTCCTCTAAAAATCCCAATAATGACCCCTATGCAAATACTTTCAATCAGGGATGGAGAAATCACCCTAATTTTGGGTGGAGGGAGCAGCAGAGGCCTCAGCAGGGCTTCAACAATAATCAGGGTAGAACCAATCAGAATAGGTTCAACAATAGACAGTTCCTACCTTCTCAACAGCAAATGGAGATGTCTAAAACAAAGCCTCTCTGACTTAGCCACAATAGTCTCTAACCTTTCTAAGACCACTCATAGCTTTATGCAAAAGACTCGGTCCTCAATTCGGAACTTAGAAATACAAGTGGGTCAGTTGAGTAGCAGGATACCTGAGAGACCTCCCAACACTCTTTCGAGCAACACAGAGGTAAATCCAAGGGAGAAGTGCAAAGCCCTCACCATGGGCAAGGAGGCCGTGCCAAGGAGAAGGATGTTACTGAAGATTTGAAGGAGAAAAAGGCTTAAGAAGAGACTGGCAATGCACTTGTACACACTCCAATAGCGATAGAAGAGCCTGAAGTACAACACTTTCAGAACGTGCAAGAGGAGACCAAGGATGAGCAACTTGCTCAATTCTTGGCAGTCTTCAAGAAGTTACAAATTAATATTCCTTTTGCTGAGATATTGGAGAAAAAGCCTTCATGTATGGCCTGTTTGAAAAGTGTATTCTTTGAGAAAAAGGCCTTGAGGGGAGATGAAACCGTAGTGCTGACCAAGAAATGCAGTGCACTAGCGCAAAAGAAGCTGCCTCAAAAGTTGCGAGATGCCGAAAGCTTCCTGATTCCCTGTACTATAGGAACCATTACATTTGAGAAGGCACTATGCGACCTTGGATCAAGCATAAATCTGATGTCTCTCTCTGTAATGAAGAAGCTGGGGATCCAAGAGGCGCAACCCACAAGGATCTCACTGGAGATGGCAGACAAGTCCCTGAAGCAGGCATGTGGAGTGGTGGAGAATGTTCTTGTAAAGGTTGAGGACCTTTACCTCCATGTGGATTTCGTGATATTTGACATTGAAGAGGAAAAGGATGACTTCATCATCCTAGGAAGGCCATTCCAAGCTACTGGGAGAGCCTTGATTGATGTTGAGAGAGGAGAGTTAGTTCTGAGGTTATGGGAGGATCACATACTGTTTAAAATTCCCAAACCTCAACCTTTCTCAGATAAAGGAGGTACTAGCATGCAGAACTCAGTGCTCAAGCTTTCTCATTCCGTGGAAAGCTATGCAGATCCCCCTGACATCAAACCTAAGTTTGGTGTTGGGCATTCACCACCCACCACTAAAGGAGGAGGCTCCAAAAAGAAAGTACCCAAGGGCTGGAGGAACAAGAAAATTTCTATTGAAGACTTCTCACCTTGCATGAGAGTAGTCTTCAAAAGAATTCCAGTCATACCACACACGATGAACAGAATCTCGCCTCTGGAGCATGTTGAACTGATTCATGAGAGCACTGGGAGGAAGTTCACAATACGGGGTGAAGATCTGAACTCCTATGAACCTTCGTAAGGGAGCTGTCCGTCAAGCTAATGACGGTAAAGAAGTGCTTGTTGGGAGGCAACCCAACCATACGTATCCTATAGTTTACTTTCACTTTCTTTTATTCTATTTTAGTTTATTTAAGTTTGGTTTTATATTAATTTATTTTGTATTGATTTTCATAGTTTTCCTCATTTTTATAACATTTGTCATCTTGTATAGAACTTAGAACAGGAACATGAAAGCGTAAAAGGCAAAACAGCACACCCTAGAGGAGACCCCCTGCTAGCACCAAACGCCAGGCCGGTGTTCAGTGCCCGGGGGGGGGGGGGGGGAGGGGAGTAAAGAGTTGGACGTTTAACATCCAGGCAGGAGCCATTCAAGGGTAATTCTTGGTCCCCCTAGGGCGGTTAACGCCCATTCTTGGCGTTAAACATCAGGAAAAAAGTATATATATTAGAGATCCCTCTGGTGGCACCAAATGCCAGCTCGATGTTCAGCACCCAGGGGGGAGGCAGAATGGGCAAATTTTGAATTTTGAAGCTTCTTTAGCCAATAGATAAACCCCAACCACCAACCACTAACCACTTTCCTACTCAATCTTATCCATTCTCTCTCCTCTCTTACCCACTTTTCCATCCACATTCATCCATCTCATCACCCATCATTTTTCTTGATTCTCTCAACCCACCTTTCACTCCACCCAATCACCTCTCATCAATCCCATCCATCTTTCTTCCCAACAATTCACATTCAAATTCAACTTTTTCACCCATTCCCTTCCCATAACCAAAACCCACCCCACCCCCACCTATAAATACCCCTCGCTTCATCCACTTTTACCACACCTTCACTACTCTTCCCCTCTTACTTACTCTTCACCAAACACATTCCCTTTCTTTTTTCCCCTTTCTTCACCCCAAAGGCCGAAGCCTATACCCCATCTCCTCTATCTCCTTCTTTTATTTTCTTTTTTTTCTCTTTTGTTAAATTTTTATTTGCTTGGGGACTGATGAGCGGATATTTTATACACTTTTAGGTTCATTTTCTTAGTGTTTTCAATACTTTTTATTAAGTTTTAGTATGTTTTAGTAAGTTTTAGTGTAAAATATTCATTCTCTTAGATTTGCTTGAAAGCTTTCGGACTTCATCCAATTGTGCAATTGTCTTGGAAGAGAAATTGTTCATACTTAGATTCTCTCGGAACTTTGGAAGAGGAATGAGGGAATCATGCTAGAAATGCTTTCTCATGCTGGACTAGATTGGGGGTTGGTTAGATATAGTGACATATAATCCTCCCGATGCTTTGATCTAGAAAAGTATGTGGTATAATCAGTGATCGTACTTCATCTCTTTCCATGAGCAATTAGATAAAGGAATTTGGCAATTGTTCAAGCTTAGAGAGATTGAATTGCCAAGGAATTGGGATTCAATCACCTAAGATTGCCAAGAGATCAATGAGTTGCATGGATTGAGGAAGAGATGAGAATGAACTTGATCTGGAGAATGCAATATCTCTTGAACCCAATGAGCTTCCCCATTCTTATCTTCCCACTCTCTATATTATGTTTACTTTAATGTTCATCACCCCCATTCCCATTTAATTTCCTTCTATTTACTTTCTGCACTTTATATTCAGCAATTTACTTTCCAGTAGTTTAATTCAACTATTTACCTTTGCGTCATTTACATTTCTTGCTATTTACATTTCACGCCATTTAAATTTCTGCAATCTCAACTCAATTATGTTCAATTCAACTAGACCATTCCTCTGATTAAAGTTGATCAACCAATCAATCCTTGTGGGATTCGACCTCACTCTATTGTGAGTTTTTACTTGATAACAAATTCGGTATACTTGCTGAAGGAAGTTTGTAGAGATACAAATTTTTTGTATCAAGTGTCTTTACAACCAAAATTGCCGCTCTAAATCTCTCCCACACTTGAATGTCGCACAGTCCTCTGTGCACTAACTAAGACTAAAGGGGTTGGTGCTTCATGAAGCATGCTTTTCATTGCAGATATCCTCCGTATCCATGTTCACCGCCTTGCTTCTTCTGCTTTTCTTGTTACTTACGATGACTCATCCTAAAAAATGTAAAAGAGAATATGTTAAAATATAAACACAAGTGATGCAAGCAAGATGAGTAAAACAAAGCAAAGAAACACTTAAATAAGGAATTAATTCAAACAAGGATAGTGAGATTGAATATGCTAAAATGAGTTAAATTTATGCGTTTGTGACCTAAAGAAAAGCAACGTGTGAGTTCTAAGTTTGCCGGTGGTTTAAAATTCACACATTGTAAAATTGAAAGCACTATGCCACATTACTTCTATCAAGTTTCAAATTCAACTCAATTAGTGTGCCTAAAGTGATTTCAAAATATTTGCAAGCTACCAATTAGTAAACAGGCAACAAGAAGTTCAATAATCACTTAGGCAATCTAAAAATGGATGTAATGGTGAAAGATTGTGCAAAAGAAGAGTTTTAGCATATGATATGTAGTGATTGAAATTCAAATTTCAAAGAGACCAACATGATATACACACAATAGATATACTTAAAACTCAACCAATGAGAAACGTTTAGCACTTTACACAATCCTTTATCATAACTATTCATCTCAACAATGAATCATTGACAGGTGAATTATCGTCGGTCTAGAATTTATTCAATAAAAGAATCTTTTCGTTGCAAGCATAGTTCCAAACTGACAAACAACTCTCTGTCAAAGTTTAATTTGTTTGTCACAAGTGCAAACCAATAAAAATTGAGAGTATTTAAACCTCGGGTCGTCTCTCAAAGAAATTGCAGTGGGGTGTACATATTATTGGTTATCAGTATACGGGGGTGGTTTGTAGATAAAGAGATGCAAGAAAGTAAATAATAAGAAAATAAAACTAACAACTAAAGAGGTATAAATGCTAAAAGACACTCCTGGCAAGGATTGAGAATCAAAACTTTTTTTTAAGTCATTGACCATGAACATGGTAATTATCCAGAGTTAATCCCATTTAGTCATCTCCAACATTGGGAGAAAGTAAAATAAGCATAGTCAGTTTTAATCCGTAGGTCTTACTCGTCAACGAAAACAAGAATAACTAATAACCCTCAATCACCAATCAATATCAGACATAAAAAATATCAAGGTCACCTTCATTACTCAATTCCAAGCCAAGAGTGTAGAAATCTACTCTAAAACTAAAAAAGACATTTCTACAAACACTTGGAAGGCATAAAATGAAAGCATGGTAAAATTACAATAATAATAAAATCTAAGCTATCAAATGCAAGATAACAATAATAATAACTCAATTAAATATCAATTAACATAAAAATATCAAATTGTATTAAATGGAAATCCAAATCAACAAGAGTTCATAAACATAAAAGTGACCAAAAAATGAAATAACATGTAAAACTAAGAGAACAAAGATGTAATAACAAGAAATTGCAATGAAAATTAAATCAAGGCAAGATTAAAACCTAAATCTAAGAGGTAATCAAGCTAAATCTATCCTAATTCTAGAGAGAAGAGAGAGATTCTCTCTCTAGAATATAACCTAAAACATTATCTAAACTAAACCTAATTGCTCCCCCCTTGTTCTCTCTTGAATTTTGCTTCAAATACTTCAGAAATGAGTTGAATTGGGATTTAGAAGACTAGAAATTGCGACCCACGTGTTGCATTTAATGAAGTCACGTTCCTCATGTCACGCGTACACGCAAGGCATGCGTACGCACGACATGGCCAATTTCTAAAGCATGCCTACGTGCAAGGCAAGCGTACGCGTGACCATGAATTTCTTCAAATCCTCATTTCTTCGTGAATTCTCCACTTGGAATGCTTTTTCTTCACATCTTCAACCCAATCTTTACCCTAAGCCTAAAATCACTTAACAAACACATCAATGTATCGAATGGAATTAAAGTGAATCAAATTTAGCGAATCAAAGGCCTAAAAAATATGTTTTCACTCTTAAGCACAAATTATGAGAGATTCACAAAACTATGCTATTTCAATGAATAAATATAGAAAAAGTTGATAAAATCCACCAAATTCAATACAAGATAAACTATAAAATTGTGGTTTATCAATCTCCTCACACTTAAATAATAGCATGTCCTCATGCTAAACCCAAGAGAGACAAGAAAGGGGTATCAATATTTACTCAATGCAAATTATCTAGATATAACCCATCTACATACATATAACTATTTTAACTAATACTATCCATTTATCTATATGTATATATGTAATCAAAGTAAATCAAATTCTAAGAAAGCATGTCTACAAAATTAAGGGCTTAAGCAATCATAAATCAAATTCACAATTGAATTGAGTTCTATAAAAGAATTTACAAAACTTGCAAGATGAGCAATGATCAATAATGAAAATATGGAATTGAGCAATTGAACCTTCACCGGATGTGTATCTACATTAGTCGCTCAAGCGTCTAGGGTCAATACACTCAATCCTCCTCTAATAATGCTTTCTAAAATTTGTTCTTCATCTAATCAATCAACAAATATTTAATCAACAAATTCTAAGTGAACTAAAATTTGAATCTTTGATTAACCTAAGCTCTCACCTAACACATATGGTGTACGAAACTGGCTCCATAGAATTTGCACAGATAGACCGGCAAGTATACCGGGTCGTCCAAATAATACCTAAGGTGAGTGAGGGTCGATCCCATGGAGATTGTTGGTTTGAGCAAGCAGTGGTTACCTTGTAGATCTTAGTTAGGCGGATAGAAATTATAAGTTGTCACAGAAAAAGCATAAAACAAAATAAATAAATAAAACGTGACTAGATAGATGAGAAATCAATAGTGATAGAACAGTTGAGGCTTCGGAGATGCTTTGTCTTTCCAGATTATTTTTTCTTACTATCTACTTCAACATCTTTCTGATTCCTTCAATGGCAGCTGTAAGTGATTAACTCATGTCCTCTCATCAAGTTAACCTCCTCCACTGCAGTAATCCACCACGTTGAGATGACTCACGTTCTCTCATCAAGCCACCTCTAGGTTTCTCACCGTAGCAGAAGATGAAGCTCTAAGCAATCCACTTAACCTCTAGATTCTGGATCAGGGAATGATGCTTTTCTGACTCTAGCCTTAGCGCCACAGAGACCTCACTTAACCACAGTCAAGGAGATTATATGTCACGTATCCAAAGTTGCCCAGGTACTCTATTGGAATCCGTAATGCAATCTCTAGATTTGGTTCAACACTATCTGGGTCAGGACTTGCACGGAACCCATGTAGAACAAGGATGATTGTTACGAGTAACCCTCAATTCATGAGATGAAGAACGAGAATGCATAAGAGAATAGAATCAGGCATATTGAACCAGAATGGTAATATTATTGATCCATGAAACTCAGAAGAGCTTCTAACCTTAACCTTAGGAGGTTAGTGACTCATACTGTAAAGAAAATAAAAGTGAAGGGTTTGAATGGGCAAGATTCCTCTAACAAGGGTGAACTCTTGTATATATATACTAATCTGCTAACTAAGAATTACAGAAATAAGATAAACTAGTCTTATAGTGCAAAAATCCACTTATGGGGTCCACTTGGTGAGTGTTTGGGCTGAGTTTAAGTGTTTCCCATGAGCTAGTACCCCTTAGGGGCATTGAACGCTGGCTTGGGACTCCCTTCTAGGCGTTGGATGCCAGTTGCCCCCTGTGGGCACTGGACGCCAGGAATAGGGCTGGTGGCTGGCGTTTAACGCTCCTTCGAGTGCACGGAGGTCAGATCCTGACAGCATCTACAGTCCTTTCTCTGTCTCTGAATCAGACTTTTGCTCAAGCTCCGCAATTTCAGCCAGAAAATACCTGAAATCACCATAAAATACACAAACTCAAAACATATGAAAACTATATGAAAATGATGCTAAAAAGTGATGCCAAAACATAATGAAAACTATATTAAAATGATGCCAAAAAGTGTATAAAATATCCGCTCATCAACATATACAACCTATACATTTCTAATATCAAGCTTAGCTACCTATTATCTCACTTTTACACACACACACACACTCTCATGCATCCAATTCGATTCAATTCATGCCACATATGCATTGATTATTATTGAACTTCACACTAGGGTAAATTTTTCCCCTTTTTATTATTTTTATTTCTTTTTCTTTTTCTTTTTTTAACATCATTAACATAATATATACCAAAAAGATCAATGCATATAGTTTGCATACTAATACAAGAGTATGCACCTAAATTTCTGAGATCTTTCAACAATAATAAAACACGCTTTTTTACCTACCAATATTTTTCGGCTTTCCCACACTTACACATTACATACTGTCACTAACTTAAACTAATCAAAGATTCAAATTAGGTAAATTTATTGTTTTTCCGCTTAAAGCTAGTGGTGTGCTCAATTAAGAACAAAAGGGGAATTAATAGGCTCAAAGGGGCAAACAAAGGTAAATAAAAATGGTAAAGAGAATGACGGCCTCAATCACATAAATTCATAGATATACATTAAATAATAGACATATAGAATTAAACAAACCAAAGCTTGCAATCATAGAGAGAATGACACACAAGAATGAAGTAGGTGGTTAAATAATGTAACCACACAATTAGGCTAAAAAACTCATAGGTTGTGTGTTCTTAGCTCAAAAACCATATTCCGAAATGTATAAATCATGCAAGTCTCAATAAAAAATTTTCAACTTAAACCAATTTGAATTTCAATGCCCTATTCAAAAAGAAGTCTCTTGGAATTTTCATTAAATTGACCATATTTATATAATGTGATGTGATTGGATTAAGGAAAATTAAAATCCTTAGTTTATTTCCTACTTTCAATTAAACCAATTCATCATGTATATCAGAAATTAAACTAAGTTTAATTATGCACATTTTCCAACCACAACTAATCAACTACCACTAATATATATATATATATATATATAATAAAAGCCTAGAGTATGTACAAGAAAACGACAAAGAATGCAATAAACTAAAGAGTGCTCAAAACAACAAATATATACAAAAGTTCAAAAGAAGCATACTAAACAAAAAAATGCAAGTACTGAAACTTAAAATAAAAGTGTTTGGAAATAGAACAATTCACCCAAAATAATCTCGCCAATGTATGCGGCCACCCCACACTTAAAAATTAGCATCGTCCTCGATGCTCACAAAATCAAGCTGAGTGGAAGGAGTCGTCGTCGTCATCTCCACAATCTCCTGCTGGTGCCTGTGCCACCTCAGCTTCACCGGTCTGGGCCTCCTCCTTATCAGAATGCTCTGATGGAGTATCAGGTGCTGGTGGAATATCAGTGCTACCGGAGATCACAATCCTCCTCAAGTGCTCATAACGTTGCTTATTGCGATGATCCAGCTGATTCATCCGCTCGAAGAGTCGCTGCACAAGACGGTAGATCGGCTATGCGGTAGATGATGGTGCTTCTGGTATGTAAGGTGCTGAAAGTAGTGCTGAGGGTCCTGCTGCTGCTGAGGATGTGACTGCCTCTGTAGTGGTAGTGGGCTCCCTATGACCTTAGCATCTGGTGGATGACTGAGGTCCGAACCAGTTGCCATGCGGAATTACTTTCTTTGCACCGACAACTATCGGCCTCTCATCTACATCCTCCCAGGGTATCTAAGCCTGGTGACCCATCTGTTTGATCAAACAGGAGAATGCTAGATTGCCCTTGACATGGGTCTGGGCCATATACCTTCTGATGAGTCTTGGAAGGTATAGTTTCTTCCCTTCTATGATACACCAGATAAATACTGCCATATCTGATGGAATCTCTGTCTCATGAGTGCTATGCATCACATAGTTACTCATAATCTGCTACCACAGCCTAGCCTCGATGGTGAGATACTTGACCTTTATGCCCTTCAAACTTGGCTTTGACGGTCCATATACCCACGAATTGTCAGGTTGGACAACTATAGCTTGGAGGACAGCATCCCAATCAAACTCCACGAGGTGTGTTGCCTCCTCGGCCTTGTGAAAATCATCTTTATTACCTACTTTGGGCTAAAAGTGGAGGATTTCCTCAATCGCCTCCTCTGTGACTAATATCTGCCTACCTCGGAGTTGAACTGCATCTAGTGTCGCGCGGTAGTAGTTACAATAAAATTCTCTGACCCAAGATGCATTCACCACGACTAAGTCTCTGTCTAAGAATACCCAATCCCGCTGCTCAATCTGGTGTGTAGTGTACTTCCGCAGCTCATATGGTATTTGCAGCTTTTTCTTAATATGGAGGCTCCGCTTTTCCAGAAAGTGCGGAAACCTCTTGCAGTAGAGGTTGGCAAACTTGATTGGATCAGAAGAAGGTGTATTCTGATCAGCCTTTTCCTTCTCACTAAGTTTCCTTTCAGATAGAAACACATCCATTGTTTCAACGGATGGTTGCATTCGCTTCCTCTTGCTCAAGCTGGCCTTAGCCTTGCCTTTCCCTTTCTTGTCTATCATCCTAAAAACAAAATTCACAAGAACGAGGAATGAAATATAATCTAAGGCACACAAGGCAAAAACAATATGATACGCAAGGAAGAAACAGAAAATAGAGGAAATAACAGCATATATGTGAAGTGAGCACATAAAAGTGGAATTGACTTGGAATGTGAATGAAAATAAGGATCAAAATCAGTTAAAATTCACATTCCAAACAGTATTATTCAAGAAAAATCAAGTTACTTATCTGTTAAGAAACAATGTTGCTATGCATCAAAGAAAAGAGAGAAAGAGTTAGTTGGAAAGGAAAATTGAAAAGAAAAGTTAAAAGAGTTAGTTAGAAACTAAAAGTTAAAGGAAAAGAAAGTTAATTCTCATTTGCATAGCAAACATGGTTCTTAAATTATGAAGATTTTCAAACAATTTTCAACAGTCAAGCAAGCTCACATTCATGTCTTGCTTAAAATGACCAAATTGAATATGTGTAGTGCATATAGTAAATCAATTAAGTTATGCATGTCATTCAAGAATATCCAAAATCATTGATGATGAAACAAATAAGAAAATATGCACAATGAGACATAATCATTCGTTAATGTATTTGATCACTAGAATTGCAAAATTAGCATGAAAAAGAAGGTGATTTATACTTAATGTAACCAAGAACCATTTTAAGATCTAAAAATGTAATTGAATGGTTACAAAAAGTTAAAATGCACCAATATTGCAAAATAGTCAAAAGAAAACTTCAATTAAGCAAATTCACAAGTTTTGGTCATTTAAAAAACTTAAAAACATTAACTTCAATGGTTTGTGTAAAAAGAGGTGGAAACTAACCTTGAAGGAAAAATCTGACCAAAACTTGACAATGGCGTCATACAGGCAAGTCAAAACCAGTTTAGCAAATAAGGGTCTATTTGACACAGAAATTTGTAGCACCTTGTTGCATCAATTCAAACAATGCAGCATGATCAAGCAGAAAAATAAGAATCTCAACTTCATCAAAAATCAAAGAAACACTAGTCGGACAATTGGTTAATTGATCTCAGTGACAATTCAAAACAAAGATAACAAAGCACTGAACTCAATCAATCCATTTGATTAAAAAAGAATAGTAAAACAGATTTTCGAAAAATCCTGGTAGCATTTCGGTAGCAATTTGACATATCCCCAAAATTCACTCAATCCAAAAACAATATCCATATGAATTCAGAAACAACAAGCACAAATCATAGAATAATTCATATGAAATAAACAAGTAAGCTATTTGAGTTTGTAACAGCAGCAACAATCACAATTTAATCAAATAATCAGGTAACCAACATCATTCACAAACAGTTTTCATCAAGCAATCTATTCCAAATAGCAATAGTAAAGATTTTCAAACCTAATCCACTATAACTACATTCAAACTACCTAACAACCTAGAATCCACTACAACATGTATTTCTAACTAAATTAACTAAGCTACATTAACTAACTAACAAAGCAAAACTAAACAGCAGTAAAAGGAAAAATGGAAAACCTGGAATGAGGGAAGGAACAGAAGCAGAATAGAGAAAGTGGGCAAGGGCAGAAGTGATGGTGAGGCTGCGGCGTGGCCGGGCCTGAGGCGGCACAGTGGCGGCACAGTGGCAGGGAATGGCAGTGCTGGCTCGCCGTAGCAAGGAGAAGAACATGGGTTCTCTATTTTTGTTGTTGAGGAAGGAAGGGGAATAGGGTTGGTATAAGCAGAAGTGAAGTGAGGTGAAGTTGGAGAAGAAAAGGAGAAGAGAGGTGGCGGTGCGGGTGGGGCGACAGCAACGTTAGCAGCTGTTGGCATACCGCGGGCAGTGGTAGAGCGTGGTGGTGTGGGCAATGGAGGTTCGTAGAGAAGAAGAAAAAGAGAAAGAGACTTGGGGGGGATGGTTCTGCGAGTGGGGGTGAGGGCATTCGCGTCAGCGGTATAAGAATTTGAATTCACGTGTATGCGTGGGGCAAGCATACACACGATCTGCAGCTATGCCAAACGCTCTATCCAAGTGTCGCACGTATGCATGAGGCAAGCGTACGCGGGACCTCTCACTTTTTTTGGGTGTCCATTGTGCAAAGGCACGACACTCGCATAAACCACATTTGTTTCAGGAAAGAGGGTCATGCGTATCTTGGCCTATGCATACGTGTGAGCAAGTGAACTCACGGGGTCACACGTACGCATAAGGTAGGCGTACGCGTGACATGGCTCTTTGTTTTTAAAGATTTTTCAAATTTCTATGCCAAATCAAGCATTCCAAACATCCAAAAAGTCACCTAAACACTATCAAACCTTATTGAACATATTAAACTATCAAACAAACCTAACTAAACAAAAAGAAAGTAAAATTTAAGCTTAGGTACCAATATATACAAAAGAGAAAGTGGAAAGAATTTACCATGGTGGGTGTCTCCCACCTAGCACTTTTAGTTATAGTCCTTAAGTTGGACATTTGGGAAGCTCCTTGTCAGGGTGGCTTATGCTTATACTCATCTTTGAACTTCCAATGATGCTTGAATATCTAAAATGCTCCAAGATTACTAATTGATTGCACCAAGCTTTGATGAAGTTCCAAACATGCTAAGGGCTCCCAAAGTTAATCTTCGATCCTTTTGTAATCCGGGGTCCCAAATCTTGTTTTTATACCCGTCTTCAAGTTGATCATTATAGTTCTAATCAGGTGGCAAGCAATCCGAGTTCTCATTTAAGCTTACAAACATCTCCCTTGACCCAAGCATTTGAGCTCGACACCAACCTTGCAATTAGGCCTTGAACATGCAACCATAATGAACCAAGAATTGTGTTTCCAACCACTTACCATCTTCTTTTTGCTCTTAAAGCCACAAAGAGCTCTATGTTGACCATCCGTCTCAAGCAACCCATATTCAAGTGGAGTAAGAAAGCTAAGAGATATAAAGTTTACCCACTTGAATGAAAGAATAGATGGTGATTGATGTGTGAGCATTTTGTACCCTTTTTCCTAGCATTTTCTAGTTGTTTTTAGTTAGATTTCATTTAGTTTTACTTGATTTTAGTGCAAAAATCCCCTTTGGATGCTACTTTGAGATGTTTTAGTGTTTTTATGATTTCAAGTAAAATTCAGAGCAATTTGGCAGAGTTTGGAGTAAAAAAGAACAAAGCTAGCAGCACCCTCCCTGGGCGCTAAACGCAACAATTGGTATTTAGCACCAGCAAGGGATACAGACCAGAACACCACTACTCCCTATGGGGCATTAAACGCCATATTGGGGCTTTAACGCCAGCAGCAATCCGAATTCCCTCCTTTTTTGGCTTCTCAAGTAGATTTAGCATTTATTACTTATATTTTATTTTCTTTTTGTAATTTTTATTTACAAACAATATCTTTTATTCCTAGGATTTATTATTTTATTTTCCGTATCAAATTAGGTTAGTATAAAAGGGAAAAGATCTCTTGTGATTCGAAACTTCTCTCTTCCGCATGTTTTTAGAACCCTATTTTCTCTGTAAGTCATGAGCAACTAAACCTCTTGGTTAAGGTTAGGAGCTCTGTTTATTTCTTTAGATTAAGACTATTGCTTTTCTATTTTAATTAATGCATTGATTCAATTCTAAGGATTGTTTTCGTTCTTAATCTTATGAATCTAGGTGGAACGAGAGTATGACACTTATTCTACTTGAGTTCTTGTGATTCTCGAGAGAGTTATCTCGCTTAAACAACAGCGTAATAACAAATTCCTCCTAAATTGCCAATTACATGAATTAATTGGGATATGTGACATATAATCCTATTAGCTTTGGGTAATAGGGTTATTGTGGCCATAAACTAGTTTTTGAACTTAACCCTCTAATTGGAATTCAGTGACCACGAGAGTGGCGGTTAATGAAGATTAGAAGAGGTTAAATCACTAAGAGATTAGAGTTTATACATTTACAGTTTGCAATGGCATGAATCATACATTGTTAAAATAGTTGGTAAGAACTTTTAATCTGGAAAGATAAACATCTCCGAAGCCTTAACTGTTTTCTCTTACTGTTTTTACACCAAACCTTTAATTTTCTTTCTTTACTTGCTTATTTACTATTCTATGAGCTTTCAACAACCAAAAATCAAAACCCTTTTTTGTTTGCCTAACTAAGTCCAACTGGATAGCCATTATTTCTCAGTCCGACAATCCTCGTGGGATCCACCCTCATTCACCTGAAGTATTACTTGGATGACCCGGTGCACTTGCCGGTTAAGTTGTGCGAATCCTAAGTCGCACACCATGTTTTTGGCGCCGTTATTGGAGATTGTTTGCGATTGACAACTACTAGTTGTCTAGTTGCTTAGATTAGGAATTTTCTTCAATTTTGTTTATTTTATTTTTCCTTTAATTTTTTATTTTTGTTTTATTTATTTTTCTTTAATTTCTGATTTTAAATTTGGTGTCCCTTTAGCATTTTTCTCTTTTTATTTTAAAAATTTTTAGCATTTTTCTCCTATTTAGTTTTCAAAAATATTTTTAGGTTATTTTCTCACTTTTATATTCAAAATTTTAGTTTAATTGCTTGCTTTAATTTATTTTATTTCTTAATTTTTTTAGATATCTCACTGGAAGCTCTCTATACTCTGACATAGAGACTCCTACTTTTCTTTGTTTATGAGCAGGAACAGGGACAATCTTGAGTTTGATTCTGAACCTAAGAGGACCTTCAGGTGGCGTTTACAACAGGCTAGATCCTACAAAGCCGGAGAGAATCTCAAGGAAACCTTTAAGAAGGAAGATGAAGAACCCATCATGGACGCTAATGGTGGAAATCCGAATGCTGATGAGCAAGCAAGGAGGACGCTTGGCCTATATAATGCACCCACGACTGACTTCTACGGGCGCAATATAGCTGTACCTGCCATTGGTGCAAATAATTTTGAGCTTAAGCCTCAACTGATCACTCTGGTGCAGTAGAATTGCTAGTTTCATGGACTCCCATAGGAGGACCTAAAATTATTTATCTCTAATTTCCTACAGATCTGTGACATTGTAAAGACGAATGGAGTAAATCCGGAGGTCTAAAAGCTCATGTTCTTTCCATTTGCTGTGAGGGACAGAGCAAAGTAGTGGCTTGATTTTCAACCCAAGGAGAGCTTGGACACGTGGGACAAGGTGGTCATTGGATTTCTGACCAAATTTTTTCCATCTCAGAAGCTGACTAAGCTTAGGGTGGATGTCCAGATCTTCAGATAGAAAGATGGAGAGTCCCTCTATGAGGCATGGGAGAGATACAAGCTGATGATCAGAAGGTGCCCTCCTGATATGTTTTCAAAATGGACCAGGGTACAGATCTTTTATGATGACCTCTCTGAGATGGTCAAGATGTCACTGAACAACTCTGCAGGTGGTTCTTTACATATGAAGAAGACACCTGAAGAGGCGAATGAGCTTATTGAGATGGTTGCCAACAACCAGTATCTTTACACTTTTGAGAGGAACCCTGTGAACACTGAGACTACACAAAAGAAAGGAGTCATGGAGGTAGACACACTGGATGCCGTCTTGCTCAGAACAAGATCATGTCCCAACAGATTAGCATGATCTCTCAACACTTAACAGGGATGCAAGTCTCAGCTTTCAACACTCAAGATGCACCCTATGACATGAATGAGAGCTACAACCAAGGGGATGCGTATGGCTATGCTCAACCCACCACTGAGCAAGTAAATTACATGGGCAACTCCTCTAAAAATCCCAAACACTTTTCAGTAACCATGTCCAACAACAATAAATCAGCAAAAATTTAGGATCAATGACCTTAAAAGTCAGCCGCTTATTATGGTGGCTCAGCCAATATTTCGAACACTTCCAGGAGCATATCAAAAACTCATAATCCTAAATCTAACCTATCTTAACCTGTTAAATTCCCTAAAATCAGAAAACTAAATTGAACTAACCAAAACCAAAACCAAACTGATTAAAGATCAAAACTAAAATTCTAATTAAACCTAAACAAAATTCGGCAAACAAATTAGTTAAACAATCCAAACCAAATGAAATTCAAATTCAAGAAACACAAAAGCATGATTAACTATCTACAAATTAACACTAGACTATCCTAATTCCACTTTATATCCAACTAACAGCAGCAAGTTTTTAGCAATAACAACTTTAACGTAGTGAATTAACAATTGTCCAAATAATAAAAATAATTCCAAACAATCAAACATTATCCCGCCAATTTCAGCATTAAAATTCATTAAAATGGCAGTAAAACACCAAATCTCCACACAATCAAACAAATTTCAACCAATCTCAATAGTAAATTTCCAGCAATTCAGCAACAAAAGAGCAAATCATGAATACAGTGAAACACTTTCCAAACAATTCCAGAAGTATTTATAGCAAATCAATAATTTGAACTCTTTCGGCCCAAACAAATTCAGCAGTAACTTCCACCAGTTCATTTCAAACCAAACACTTTTTTGCATTCTCAGAACCTAATACCTAAGCTAATCCTACCATTCTCACCTAAAATTCACTAACAAAAAAAAAAAAAACTAAACTGAACTAATCATGAAACTGACTAAAAATTAAAACTGAATTCTAATCAAAACTAAACCAAATTAAACTAAAATAAAGGAGTTAAAAAAATGAGTTTGTTCAAAACCTATAAAGAATAACAGAGTAAGAAATTAGGGAAAAGGTGAGGTTACAGTGGTGGTAGAGACAGCCAGAGTGCGTGATAAACCCATATTTTATGATATATTTTGTGCTTAATCTGAGTAATTTATTCAATCCTTCACCCACTTATTCTTATTAATTGCATGATTTTACTTTCCCTTCCTTATTATGTGATGTATGTGAAAAACATGTTTCCTATGCTTAAAAATAATTATTTTGATTATCCTTTTATTTCCATTCGATGCAGTGATTCGTGTGTTGAGTAGTTTCAGATCTTCTAAGGCAGGAATGACTAAAAAGATGGAAAGAAAACATACAAAAAATGGAAGGAAAGCAGAAAACAGAGTTTTTGGAGAAACTGGCAGCCACGCGATCGCATGGGCGACGCGGCTGCATGCTAGCGCAAAAAGGCATTGATGCAGCCGCATGACTGACGCGACTGCGCGCCTCAAGCAAAACACATATGACGTGGTCGCATGACTGACGCGACCGCGTGACAAGGAAAACTCCGAATGACGTGACCGCGTGACCCACGTGGACGCGTGACAAAGGCCACGCACCAGAAATTACAGAAAATGCTCATAGCGAATTTTGAAGCCCTTTTTGGTCCAAATCCAAGTCCAGAAAGCATAGACCAGAGGTTATGAAGTGGGAGAATGCATCCATTCAAGGAGAGTCTCCACTTTAGTTAATTTTCATGATTTAGATTTAGCTTAGAGAGAGGTTCTCTCCTCTCTCTCCTCTCCCTTTAGGATTAGGATTTAGAATTAGGATTTTATTCGCTTTTAGGATTATCTTTTTATCAGGTTCAATATTCTCTTTTATTTACTTTTGCAATTTAACTTATGAATTCTTCCATGTTACAGATTACTCTTTTGAATTAATGTTATTTGAGGTATTTCAGTTTAATATTGCTTTCTTTTATTTACATTATTGTTATTCCCATCTGAAGACATTTTTATTCCAGTAGATTTACTTTTCTCCTTTTGTTCTTGGTTAAGAAATTAGTAACTCAGGAGTTATCAAACTCAAACATGATTGATAATTGTCATCTTTGTTAATTGAATTGAACTTCAATAATCCCAATCTTCTCTTAGGAAATAAATAGGATTCGAAGATCAAACCAATTAATCCCTTGACCTTCCTTTATCTTAGTAAAGGTTAACAAAGTGGAACTAAGATTCAATTCTCATCATCATTGATAAGGATAGCTAGGATAGGACCTCCAATTTCTCATACCTTGCCAAAAGCTTATTTACAGTCATTTATTTATTTTACTTGCCATTTAAATTGCTTGTTCTTCATTTACTTTATTTGCTAATTAAACCATTCGCTCCTCATTCTAAAAACCCCAATTAACAATCTCCATAACCAATAATAAAAACATACTTCCCTGCAGTTCCTTGAGAAGACGACCCAAGGTTTGAATACTTCGGTTATTAATTTATTTAGGGGTTTGTTACTTGTGACAACCAAAACGTTTGTATGAAAGGACTTTTGTTGGTTTAGAAACTATACTTGCAACGAGGATTTATCTGCAAATTTCTAGACCACGCAAAAGCTCTCTCATCAAAATGGCGCCGTTGCCGGGGAACTGCAATCGTGTGCCTTATTATTGGTTATTGTAAATATTTTTCTTTTACTTGTTTATTTGTCTTAATTTTCCCCTTTTTATTTCTATTAGCTACTATGAATTCTCACCCCTCTCATTTTGAGTTTGGTTCTAATGTTATTGAAAGGAATGGAAGTTATAACAGGAACATGCATCAAGGTCAGAGCAATCAAAGATGGATGGAGCCAAGAGGATCTGATCAACCCTTTAGGCAGCAACACCCTCCAAGATATCATGGACAAAGACCATTCTACAATGCATACCAAGCCAATAGACATGGTGGACAACCTCGTAGTTACCAACAAGCCCCACCATGTGCTTATAGACCATCCTCTCAACATAACTTCGAACCACTACACTCACAAGCTCCTTTTCGCCATTCACCACCGTATGATCCTCATCTACCCGATTCTAGTCCAATTACTCCCAAACATCACCACTTCCCCATGTACCATATCCAAATCTATCACCCCGAGAATCAGAGGTTCGCCTCAAGAAAACAGTAGATCGACTTCAAACAACCCTTCATCAACTGGAGCAAGCAGTAAGTCTATTATCTTCTAAATGTTCGAACATTCAAGGACTTCCCACAGCCCCATGTGGACAATCTAACGAAGAGCGTAGCATGAAGGAGATACTAGAAACTCCAGTGGACAGAACAAAGCATGACTTCGTACTGGAACAAGTAGAGAAAGCTGTCATTACACAAGAAGAAGAGTCGGTTGAAGACCTAGGAGACGCTGAGCCTCCATGGGTATCCAGAGTTGTGGAGAATTCTGTCAAGGACGTTACAATTGATGCTAAGGAGGATAGTACACAGCCCCCAAGGCAAGTCTTTTATGAAGAACTGGACGGAATAATCCAAGAAGCAAGTTTCCTTGATGATGATGATCTCAAGTTAAGTTCTTCTAGTAATGAACTTGCATCCGCGAGTAAATTCTCTGAGATCGAAGAATCTTCCCCAAGCGAGTACGAAGATGATACAGAGGTAGATTTCTCTCAACCTCTAGTCTATGACTTAAGTGATGAGGAAGACATAGATGGCTTTGATCAGGACATGGATGCATTTGAAGAATCTTGCAAAGAAGTGAAGAAATTCACAGAAGAGCACAAGGGAGTAGAACTCACAGAACCACTGGAACCACCTATCCCAAGGCCATTACCACCCAATACAAGCTTCAAGTGGGTACAATCCTTAACCTTTAACTGTATTTTTCCACTTGAATACGGTTTACTTGAAACAGATGGCCAGCTTAGAGCTCTCTGCGGCTTTAAGAGTAAGCGGGAAATGGCTCGTACTCAGAGCTGGTGCATAAGGTTTAATAAGGTTCCACGCTTCAACTCGAAGTGCACGGATTGGCATCATGATAAATTGGATGGATCTCGGAAAATGTTTGGTTATCTTGGTGAGAATCTAATTTCTAAACCGCCCAGATGGAAAATTATAGATCAAGACGAAGGCGGATTTAAAAGCCAAGTTTGGGATCCTGGAATCTATTCTGACATTCGTCACCCCGGGAGCCTGAGAATCTATTTGAAGCTGCTCAGAAGCTTTACATGCCTAGTTTGGGACCCCGGAGGCTATTGGCATTCCAAGCATTGGTGGAGATTTCTGGATGAATTTAAGCATAAGCCGCCATAACAGGATTCTCCACCCAATGTCCAACTTAAGGACTTTAACTAAAAGTGCTAGGTGGGAGACAACCCACCATGGTATCATCGTTCCTTTTTCGATTCTTATTTAGTTTTATTTGCTTTCAAGTTTTATTTTATTTTATTTAGTTCGCATCGCATTCATACTAATCATTGCATTCCGCATACCGTTTAAAAAAAAAGGGGTGCGCGACGCGACCGCATCATTCATGCGATCGCGTCAAGTTGCGAAAAACACTTCCCACGCGACCGCGTCATTCACGCGGCCGCGTGATTTGGAGATTGGCGTAAAGATCCAACGTCCAGAAAGTTAGGCTGGAATCGTGCGTCCATTATGCGTTTTGCACAAAATGCCCACGCGATCGCGTCCCTAACGTGATCGCGTCACTTGCACAACATCAATCCCACACGACAGTGTGAGCGACGCGATCGTGTTGCATGGATTGCACAACACCCCAAAAGGAGACTGAGAGTTGCGCTGAAACGACGTTGGATTCGTGCGTTTAGCACAATTTCCAGCGACGCGATCGCATGCCCCAGGCGATCGCGTCATTCACTCTTTTAGCTATCCCATGCGATCGCGCCACTCACGTGATCGCGTCGACCCCCATTTCACTCCAGCCACGCGACCGCGTGCCCCACTGATGTGCGGAAAACAATCCGACACAAAACTCACCGGCAAGTGCACCGGTTCGCATCAAGTAATAATAACTCACGGGAGTGAGGTCGATCCCACAGGGATTGAAGGATTGAGCAATTTTAGTTTAGTGGTTGATTTAGTCAAGCGAATCAAGATTTGGTTGAGAGATTTGTGATTTGCAGAATTTAAATTGCATGGAAAGTAAAGGAAATGGGTAAATTGCATGAAATTAAAGAGAACTGGAATTTAAAGTGCTGAATCTTAAAGAGCAAGAAATTAAATGGCAGAAACTTAGAACGCAAGAAATGTAAATTGCAGAATCTTAAAGTGCAAGAAATGTAAATGGCTTGAATTGTAAAGGGAATTGGGAATTGGATTTGCAGAAATTAAACAGAGAAAAGTAAATCTCAACAAACAGAAGAGTAGAAGATGACTTGAATTGAATCAGATCTAAAACGGAATTGTAAATGAGCTTGAAAAGCATTAAACAGAGAATTGAAAATGGGAATCCAGATCTTAGGACTCAAAATACTAGATAACCAAGTCTAGATCTCAATGCCTTCCTAGATCCAACAAGAACAATTGCAAAGGAAATGTAAATTGCAGAGAAAGTAGATGAAGAAGCAAGTAACAGAGATGGAAATTCAATTATGCAGTAAAATTAAACAGAGAGATCTCATGATGAGATTGAAACAGAATTCCTTCAATTCTCCAACCCAAGATCCAAAACAAGAAAAGTAAAGAGTGCTGGGCAAGAACAAGGAAGAAGAGAGATCAATTCTCCTCCCAAATTCTCTTGAATTAAAAACAACAATGCTAAAAGGTAAAAGTGAGCTCTCTACAAACTACTAAATCAAAACCGAAAAGAAAGCTCTCTTAAAAACTTAAATCCTATGCTATTTATACACTTTCTTCAAATGGTCTTCAAGCCTTCAATTGGGCCTTTGCTCTTGATGGAATTGGGTTGATAGAGGCCTTGGTTGATTGCTCTTGGAGTTTGGAGAAGAACCGAATTGAACCGGGTTTGGAATCATGTAAGCTTGAGTAAAAGTTTGAGTAAAAGTTTGAGGCAAACTTTTACTCAAACTTTTCATATCAGCCACCCCATTTTGCTGCTACCAACGTTTGAGCCAAAGTTTGGGGTCAAACTTTTGCTCAAACGTTGGCCTCCCCTTGCACACTCATGGCGCCAACGTTTGCCAAAAAGTTTGAGGCAAACGTTGGCGCAAACTTTTGCTCTCCAGGGTGTGTTGTTCATGGCGCCAACGTTTGCCAAAAAGTTTGAGGCAAACGTTGGCGCAAACTTTTGCTCTCCAGGGTGTTGATTTGTGATGCCAAAAGTTTGCCAAAAAGTTTGAGGCAAACTTTTGCTCAAGCTTTTTGCCCAAAAGTTTGCCAAAAAGTTTGAGGCAAACTTTTGCTCAAGCTTTTTGCCCAAAAGTTTGCACAAAAGTTTGAGGCAAACTTTTGGTCCAGCTTTTTGCTCCCTGGTTCATTTTCACTTATTCCAAAAGTTTGAGCTAAAGTTTGAGGCAAACTTTTGCTCAAACTTTTTGTCCTCTCTTCCTCCTAGCCATTCCTTCTTGCTTCAACCTTTCTCCAAGCTTTCTTCACCTATCATTAATCAACCAAACACATCAAAGCTATGCTCAAAATCATGAGATATTCATTCTTTCATAATATGTGACAATTACAGTTTAAAACCTCATGAAATTGCATTAATTCATACATGGTTGATTAAATCAAAGGAGACATGAAAATTTACCCAATTGGCTTGCTTATGGCTCAAGAAAGTGCATAATTCAATTGAAAACAAAAGAAAAAGGCTAGTGAAACTAGGCTAAGATGACTTGTCATCACCCACGCGATCACGTGGATTCAAATTTATATCCCCCCCAGTCACGCGAACCCTACCATTCGCGCCCCCCTCCCAAACCCCTCTCCTCCCTCTCTTCTTCTCCGATCACACCACCACCACCCAGCCACCATCACCGACCGCCGCCACCCCGCCGACCACCCAGACACTGCCACCACCCACCCCCTTCCTTCCCCCCCTCTTTCTTCTTCTTCCTTCTTCTTCCTCCCTCCACCGCCCCTGCCCTCCTCTGCGATCACCACCACTGCACCGCCGTCACCGCCCAGCGCCACCCAAGCCCCCTTCCTTCCCCTATTTTCCCTACCCCCATTACCCCTACCTTTCCCTCGCTGCCCCCGAACAGCAATCACCGCCGCCGCGCCGCCCTCCTCCGACGCGCCAGACACCACCGCCACCATCCCCAGCCACCTCTCTGCCCCACTCTCCTTAATTCCCCTACCAGGTTCCGACAAACGCCACCCTTCTGTCCATTCGTAGTTAATTCATATTTTTCTGTTTATGTTCGTATTTAGACTAGTTAGATGCATGTTGTAGTGGATTCTAGGTTGTTAGGTAGCCTAGGATGTGGTTAGTGGATTTAGGCCTGTTTAATTGCGCTGTTCGTGTTTCTTGTTTTATCAATTTGCAATTCTGCTGTTGCTGTGAAGTTCTTAATATTCATATGCTGCTCTTCAAGTTCATGCTGCTTTGCTCTTTCTTATTCATACTATTGCAGCTTTAATTTTGATTCATATGAACTATTCTGTGCTGTTTATTTTCTGGGACAATCCAATTTTAGCCGGAATGCTACCCAAATTTCTGTAAAATATTTCCATTCATGTCTTGGTTTTGGCATTTTCAACTGGGCTTTCCTTAGATTTAACCAAACCAATTCATGAATGCCAGGGCCAGCTTTCTCATTCTCTTTGATTTTTTGGTTCATAATATGCATTTTTGATGTTTAGATTCTAATTTTTTTTGCTATTTCTATATCTATCTGAATCATCATCAACCTAATTTCCTTGTTTGGTTTTGAGTTACCTGTAGCCTTTAATTGTGAATGCTTGTTACTTAGAATCTTATCATTATGCCACTTACATTAACCCACTTTTTACTAACTCACTAATTTTAACTTCTTACGCTCTTTTTCAATTCTAACCAACCTAACCTTTCATACTCTCTCTTCTTGGTTTTTCACTTTCTCTTTAACCTTCTAACCATGGTATACTGATTATTTTTCCTAATTAACATGCCTTCTATCACATTTTGGATTGTGAATTCTTCTTTTCAGACTTTTAACTCCTATACAATCCTTATTCTGTTGCTCCTTTGCCACTTTGTGTTTTTTTTGACTATTTGCCTATTTGTTTTTCCTGTTTTTATATATCCTAGTTTTCTGTCTTTCAGGATGTCTGCCAGCCAAAGAAAAGGAAAAGCAAAGGCTACTACTGGCAAACATAAAAGAGGAGAATCCGCTATGTCTATCATGGATATCATGCACGATGACTCCTGGCGGGAGAAAAACTTTATCCCGCAGTAGAAGGCCGACCAGCTACTCCCTGCTATTGATCCCGTAAGGTTTGCAAACCGATACTGTGAGCTGAAGTATCCGGTGTTTGCAACCTCCAGGAACCTATACCTGGAGAGGACTTTGAAGATCCCAGAAGAACTCCAGCAATACACCTCTGATCAGATCAACCAAAAAGGCTGGTTCTTCCTGGAAAGAAACCTGACTGAGGTCAATGCATCTTGGGTAAGGGAATTCTACTGCAATTACTTCAAGACTTCCCTAGATGCAGTGAACCTAAGAGGGAAGTAGATTCTGGTCACTGAAGAGGCCATTGAAGATGTTTTGAAACTTCTGCCTAAATCTGATCAGCTGGATGGTTATCAAAAAGCTGAGTGATGAGCGGATATTTTATACGCTTTTTGGGGTTAATTTCATATAGTTTTTAGTATGTTTTAGTTAGTTTTTAGTTTATTTTCATTAGTTTCTAGGCAAAATTCATATTTCTGGACTTTACTATGAGTTTGTGTATTTTTCTGTAATTTCAGGTATTTTCTGGCTGAAATTGAGGGAGCTGAGCAAAAATCTGATTCAGGCTGAAAAAGGACTGCTGATGCTGTTGGATTCTGACCTCTCTGCACTCGGAATGGAATTTCTGGAGCTACAAGAGTCCAAATGGCGCGCTTCTAATTGCGTTGGAAAGTAGACATCCAGGGCTTTCCAGCAATATATAATAGTCCATACATTGCTCAAGGATAGACGATGTAAACTGGCGTTCAATGCCAGTTCCATGTTGCTGTCTGGCGTCCAGCGCCAGAAACAAGTTACAAGTTGGAGTTCAACGCCAGAAAAGGATCCAAAGCTAGCGTTGAACGCCCAAAACAGCCCTATGCACGTGATTAGCTTAAGTCTCAGCCCCAGCACACACCAAGTGAGCCCCAGAAGTGGATTTCTGCACTATCCATCTTAGTTTACTCATTTTCTGTAAACCTAGTTTACTAGTCTAGTATTTAAACAACTTTTAGAGACTTGTTTTGTATCTCATGACATTTTAGATCTGAACTTTGTACCTTTTGACGGCATGAGTCTCTAAACTCCATTGTAGGGGGTGAGGAGCTCTGCTGTGTCTCGATGAATTAATGCAAGTATTTCTGTTTTCCATTCAAACATGCGTGTTCCTATCTAAGATATCCATTCGCACTTCAATATGAATGTGATGAACGTGACAATCATCATCATTCCTCCACGAACGCGTGCCTGACAACCACTTACGTTCCACCGTAGAATGAATGAATATCTCTTAGATCTCTTGATCGGAATCTTCGTGGTATAAGCTAGATTGATGGCAGCATTCAAGAGAATCCGGAAAGTCTAAACCTTGTCTGTGGTATTTTGAGTAGGATTCAGGGATTGAATAACTGTGACGAGCTTCAAACTCGTGAGTGCTGGGCGTAGTGACAGACGCAAAAGGATAGTAAATCCTATTCCGGTACGATTGAGAACCTGCAGATGATTAGCCGTGCGGTGACAGCGCATTTGGACCCTTTTCACTGGAAGGATGGATGGTAGCCATTGACAACGGTGATCCACCAACACACAGCTTGCCATAGGAGGACGTGCGTGCGTGAATCAGAAAACAGAGGAAAGCAGAATTTCAGAAGACAAAGCATCTCCAAAACTCCAACTTATTCTCCATCATTGCATGCAAGTATAATTTGTGTTCTGCGCTTTTATTCCTTGCAATCAAATTTGATAAGTGAATTGTTTTATTATTTTCCTGACTAAGAGTTACAAGGTAACCATAGATTGCTTCAAGACAACAATCTCCATGGGATCGACCCTTACTCACGTAAGGTATTACTTGGACGACCCAGTGCACTTGCTGGTTAGTGGTACGAGTTGTAAAAAGTGTGACTTACAATTCGTGCACCAAGTTTTTGGCGCCGTTGCCGGGGATAGTTTGAGTTTGCACAACTGACGGTGAATCTTGTTGCTTAGATTAGGAAATTTTTGTCTTTTGGGTTAGAGTCTTTTATTTTCTTTTCAAAAATTTTTCAAAAATAATTTTTCTATTAAATCTCGTGCCAAACTTTAAGTTTGGTGTTTTCTTGTTGGTTTTCCTTTGTTTTTCAAAAATTTTATTTTCGTTTTCTAAAAATTTTAAGTTTGGTGTTCTTTCTTCATGTTCTTGTGAGTCTTCAAAGTGTTCTTGAGTTTTCCTTGCGTCTTGATCTTAAAATTTTTAAGTTTGGTGTTCCTTGGTGGTTTCCCTCCAGAATTTTCGAAAACAAGGAGCATTAGATCTAAAAATTTTAAATCTTGGGCTATCTTATTGTTTCTCTCTTTCCTCTTTTAATTCAAAAATATATTTTCTCTCTATTTTTAAAACAAATTTTCGAAAATTATTTTTAAAATTCAGATTTTTTTCAAAATTTAAAATCTTTTTCAATTTATATCTTTTTCAAAACTTCCTGACCACTTTCTCTCTCCTCATTTTTTCGAAAATCTTCACCTATTTTTATTTATTTTATTTTAATTTATTTTATTTTCGAAATAATTAAATAAATAAATAAATAAATAAAAATAAATTTTTTATTTTACATTATCTCCCTTTCTCCATCATGGCTCTAAGTGGAAATGAACAATCCAGGAGGACTCTGGGGTTATATGCTAACGCCTCTACTGCTTCATATGGGAGTAGTATCTGCATACCCTCCGTTGGAGTCAGTAGCTTTGAGTTGAATCTTCAGCTCATTATCATGGTGCAGTAAAGCTGCCAGTATTCCGGTCTTCCACAGGAAGAACCTACAGAGTTTTTGGCACAGTTTTTACAAATTGCTGACACAGTACATGATAAAGAAGTAGATCAGGATGTCTATAGATTATTACTATTTTCATTTGCTGTAAAAGACCAAGCCAAGAGGTGGTTAAATAACCAACCTAAGGCTAGCATAAGGACATGGAAACAGCTGACAGAAAAATTCCTGAATCAATACTTTCCTCCAAAACGGATGACACAGCTTAGGCTGGACATCCAAGGCTTTAAACAAGGAGATAATGAATCTCTTTATAATGCCTAGGAGAGATACAGAGAGATGCTACGAAAATGCCCCTCTGAAATGTTTTCAGAGTGGGTTCAGTTAGACATCTTCTATTATGGGCTTACAGAAAGAGCTCAGATCTCTCTAGATTACTCAACTGGTGGATCTATCCACATGAGAAAGACAATTGAAGAAGCTCAAGAGCTCATTGATACAGTTGCTAGAAATCAGCATCTGTACCTAAGCAGTGACCCTTCCATGAAAGAAGAGGCTACAACAATAACTGCTGAACTCAGTCCTGCAGAGCAAGTTGCTGAATTCAATCAGCAATTGGATTTTCTAACAAAGCAGTTAGCTGAATTCAAGGATAAACTACAAGAGACAAGGATGGATAATATAGACATGGAAGTACAATTAAAGTAAACAAAGCAGCAGCTATCAAAACAAATAACAGAAGAATGCCAAGCAGTTCAATTAAGAAGTGGGAAAGTACTAAATACCCCACTTTAAGGCAGCACGAAACCAAGATATGAGCAAACCAACCAAAATCCATCTGAAGACAGTAAGAGCCCAGGGAAAAATAATCCTGGTGCTAAAACGCCAGAAGTTGGGTGGAAGGCTGGCGTTGAACGCCCAGACCATGCTCAGGACTGGCGTTCAACGCCAGAAACAAGCAAGGATCTGGCGTTGAACGCCCAAAAGAAGCACAGTTCTGGCATTCAAACGCCAGGAACAGATGAGGAGCTGGCGTCTAACGTCACTCCAGCTTCTAACTCTGGCACTCAATTGCCAGTGAGGGATCAGACACACACAAGTACCGATAACAACCCATCTAAAAAGGCTTCTTCAACCACTTCTGTAGGAAATAAACTTACAGTAACTAAGGTTGAGGAATATAAAGCCAAGATACCTTATCCTCAAAAACTCCGCCAAGAGGAGCAGGATAAGCAATTTGCTCGCTTTGCAGATTATCTCAGGACTCTTGAAATAAAGATTCCATTTGTAGAGGCACTTGAGCAAATACCTTCTTATGCCAAGTTCATGAAAGAGATCTTGAGTCATAAGAAGGATTGGAGAGAAACTGAAAGAGTTCTCCTCACTGAAGAATGCAGTGCAGTCATTCTGAAAAGCTTTCCTGAAAAGCTTAAGGATCCTGGGAGTTTTCTGATACCATGCATATTAGAAGGTAATTGCACCAAGACAGCTTTATGTGATCTTGGGGCAAGCATCAACCTAATACCTGCATCTACTATCAGAAAGCTTGGTTTAACTGAAGAAGTTAAACCAACTCGGATATGTCTCCAACTTGCTGATGGCTCCATTAAATACCCATCAGGTGTGATTGAAGACATGATTGTCAGAGTTGGGCCATTCGCCTTTCCCACTGACTTTGTAGTGCTGGAAATGGAGGAGCACAAGAGTGCCACTCTCATTCTAGGAAGACCCTTCCTAGCAACTGGACGAACTCTCATTGATGTCCAACAGGGGGAAATAACCCTGAGAGTCAATGATGATGAGTTTAAGTTGAATGCTGTCAAAGCCATGCAGCATCCAGACACATCAAAAGACTGCATGAAAGTTGATCTTATTGACTCTTTGGTAGAAGAGATCAACATGGCTGTGAGTCTCGAATCAGAGTTGGAAAACATCTTTAAAGATGTTCAGCCTGATTTGGAGGATTCAGAGGAAATAAAAGAGCCTCTGAAATTTCCTCTGGAAGAGGAAAAACCTCCTAAACCCGAGCTCAAACCATTACCACCATCCCTGAAATATGCATTTCTGGGAGAAGGTGACACTTTTCCAGTAATCATAAGCTCTGCTTTAAATCCACAGGAAGAGGAAGCACTTATTCAAGTGCTAAGGACACACAAGACAACTCTTGGATGGTCCATAGGTGACCTTAAGGGCATAAGCCCAGCTAGATGCATGCACAAAATCTTATTGGAGGATAATGCTAAACCAGTGGTTCAACCACAGAGGAGGCTAAATCCAGCCATGAAGGAAGTGGTGCAGAAAGAGGTCACCAAATTACTGGAGGCTGGGATTATTTATCCTATTTCTGACAGCCCCTGGTTAAGCCCTGTTCAAGTTGTCCCCAAAAAGGGAGGCATGACGGTGGTTCATAATGAAAATAATGAACTAGTTCCTACAAGAACAGTTACAGGGTGGCGCATGTGTATTGACTACAGAAGGCTCAATACAGCCACCAGAAAGGATCATTTTCCTTTACCATTCATAGACCAGATGCTAGAAAGACTGGCAGGTCATGATTATTACTGCTTTTTGGATGGCTACTCAGGCTATAACCAAATTGCAGTAGATTCCCAGGATAAAGAGAAAACAATATTCACATGTCCATCTGGGGTGTTTGCTTATAGAAGGATGCCATTTGGGCTGTGTAATGCGCCTGCAACCTTCTAGAGATGCATGCTCTCTATTTTCTCTGATATGGTGGAAAAATTTCTGGAAGTCTTCATGGATGACTTCTCAGTATATGGAGACTCATTCAGCTCCTGTCTTGATCACCTGAAACTAGTTCCGAAAAGATGCCAAGAGACCAACCTGGTTTTAAACTGGGAAAAATGTCACTTTATGGTGACTGAAGGGATTGTCCTTGGGCATAAAATTTCAAACAAGGGAATAGAGGTGGATCAAGCAAAAATAGAGGTAATTGAAAAATTACCACCACCTGCCAATGTTAAGGTAATCAGAAGCTTTCTGGGGTATGCAGGATTCTATAGGAGGTTTATAAAGGATTTTTCAAAAATTGCAAAACCTCTGAGCAATCTGCTAGCTGCTGACACGCCATTTGTGTTTGACACAGAGTGTCTGCAGGCGTTTGAAATGCTGAAAGCCAAGCTGGTCACAACACCAGTTATTTTTGCACCAGACTGGACATTACCATTTGAGCTAATGTGTGATGCCAGTGATCACGCTATTGGTGCAGTACTGGGACAGAGGCATGACAAGCTTCTGCATGTCATTTATTATGCTAGCCATGTTTTGAATGATGCCCAGAAAAATTACACAACCACAGAAAAAGAATTGCTTGCAGTGGTTTATGCCATTGACAAGGTTAGATCATACTTAGTAGAATCAAAAGTGATTGTGTACACGGATCATGCTGCTCTTAAATATCTACTCACAAAGAAGGATTCAAAACCCAGACTCATAAGATGGGTGTTGCTTCTGCAAGAGTTTGATATAGAAATAAGAGACAGAAAAGGGACATAGAACTAAGTGGCTGACCATCTGTCCCGGATAGAGCCAATAGAAGGGACGTCATTCCCCTCTCTTGAAATCTCTGAGACCTTTCTGGATGAGCATTTGTTTGCCATTTGGGAAACACCATGGTTTGCAGACATTGCAAACTACAAAGCTGCAAGGTTCATTCCCAAGGAGTACAGCAGGCAACAAAAGAAAAAATTAATTACTGATGTAAAGTACTACTTGTGGGATGAACCCTATATCTTTATGAGATGTGCAGATGGCATAATCCGTAGGTGTGTGCCTAAAGAAGAAGCACAAAGGATCTTATGGCATTGCCATGGGTCACAATATGGAGGTCATTTCAGAGGTGAGCGAATAGCCACCAAGGTCCTCCAATGTGGCTTCTACTGGCCTACACTCTACATAGATTTCTGAGAGTTTGTACGTAACTGTGACAGTTGCCAGAGAGCTGGTAATTTACCTCACAGTTACGCCATGCCTCAACAAGGAATCTTGGAGATTGAGTTGTTTGATGTATGGGGTATTGATTTCATGGGGCCTTTCCCACCATCATACTCAAACACTTATATTCTAGTGGCAGTTGACTATGTATCAAAATGGGTTGAGGCTATTGCCACACCCACCAATGATACTAAAACAGTGCTGAAATTCCTCCAGAAACATATATTCAGCAGGTTTGGTGTCCCCAGGGTACTAATCAGTGATGGGGGCACTCACTTCTGCAACAAACAGCTTTACTCTGCCATGGTCCGGTATGGGATTCGCCACAAGGTGGCGACTCCATATCATCCACAGACAAATGGGCAAGCTGAAGTCTCTAACAGAGAACTAAAAAGAATCCTGGAACAGACTGTAAGTACCCGTAGAAAGGATTGGGCACGAAGCTTGGATGATGCTCTGTGGGCTTACAGAACAGCATTCAAGACTCCTATAGGGACCTCTCCATACCAACTTGTGTATGGTAAGGCATGTCACCTGCCCGTGGAACTGGAACATAAAGCCTACTGGGCAACCAGATTCCTAAACTTTGATGCCAAATTAGCTGGAGAAAAAAGATTGCTCCAGCTAAATGAGCTAGAGGAATTCAGATTCACTGCTTTCGAAAATGCCAAGCTTTATAAAGAAAAATAAAAAAAGTGGCATGACAGAAAGCTGTCATCTAGAATCTTTGAACCAGGACAAAAGGTTCTGTTGTTTAACTCTAGGCTCAGGCTATTCCCCGGGAAACTGAAGTCCCGGTGGAGGGGACCATATGTGATTACAAGTGTATCACCATATGGTTATGTGGAGCTTCAAGATATTGATTCTGATAAGAAGTTCATTGTTAATGGACAGAGAATCAAGCACTATCTTGAAGGCAATTTTGGGCAAGAGTGCTCAAGGCTGAAGCTAGATTAAAAGCTCGGCAAGGTCCAGCTAAAGACAATAAAGAAGCACTTGCTGGGACGCAACCCAGCCATGGGGCATCACTTCCTCTAAGCATTTTGCCCTATTCTTGATTTTATTTGTTTATATAAAGTTTACTGATACCAAGGTAAAGAATCAATTGTATAAGTTCACAGGGTTACAGAAGGATTCTGTACACAAAACAGAGAAAAAGAGCTCTCTGGCAAGAAAACACCAGTAAGAGTCTGTTTTGGGCGTTCAACGCCCAAAAGAAGCATCCACTGGGTGTTGAACGCCAGAAAGGATAGTCATCTTGGCGTTAAACGCCAGATTTACAGCGTCCTGGGCGTTCAGAAAAACGCCCAGTAACAAAGGATTTCCTGGCGTTCAACGCCAGAAAGAAGCAACAGCTGGGCGTTGAACGCCCAGGAGAGGCAGCATTTGGGCGTTGAACGCCCAAGACATGCAGCGTTTGGGCGTTCAAACGCCAGGATGGTGGGGAGGAGGTGAATTCGTTTTTACTTCATATTTTTCATTCTAAATTTATTTTCATGTTTCAATTCATGATTTCTTGCATAAACATGTTAAGAACCTTGATTTCTAAAATCCCTAATTTCTAAAAACCCTATTTTAAAATATCAAATGTATCTTAATCCATAAGCACAAAGCCTTTTTTATCCAATTCAACTCTTTCAAAATTTTCAAAACAAATCTATCTCTTTTCATTCAAAAATCTTTTCAACTAATCAATATCTTTTTCAAATCTCCATACTATCTTTTTCAAAAATCCAAATCTATCTTTTTCAAATATCTTTCATATCTTTTCAATTTTAAATCATATCTTCTATCTTATCTTTCTTTGTATTTTCGAAAAACCCACCCCCTCCCCCTTTAAATATGGGTTCGGCCTCCCTCCCCTCCCATCCACAATTGCACCTAGCTCTCCTTCTCTCCCTCTCCTTTCTTTTCTTTTTGCTTGAGGACAAGCAAACCTCTAAGTTTGGTGTGACTATCCGTGATCACTAAGATCATGGCTCCTAAAGGAAAACAACCCACTCCAAGAGGCAAGAAAGAGAGCGTTCCAAAACCACTTTGGAATCAAGGGAAATTCTTAACTAAAGAACATTCAGACTATTATTACAAAATAATGGGTCTAAGATCAGTGATCCCGGAAGTTAGATTCGATCTGAAAGAAGACGAATATCCGGAGATCCAGGAGCAAATCCGAATCAGGAATTGGGAGATCCTAGCTAATTCTGAAACGAAAGTGGGAAGGAATATGGTCCAGGAGTTTTATGCTAATATGTGGCAAACAGACAGGCAAAGACTATCTGGATCTGCTATCTATGACTATTGGACCTTGGTCAGAGGAAAGATTGTTCATACCCACCCTGACAAGATCTGGGAGATCTTAAAGCTACCTCAGCTGAAAGATGATCCAGATTCCTTCAATAGGAGAATGATGAGAACAGACAAGGGCCTGGATAAGATTCTAGAGGATATATGTATCCCTGGAGCCAGGTGGACCACCAGCACGAAGGGTGTCCCAAATCAACTCAAAAGAGAAGATCTCAAACCAGTCGCCAGAGGATGGCTGGACTTCATTGGGCATTCTCTGCTGCCCACTAGCAACCGTTCTAAAGTCACTATTAGAAGAGCAGTGACGATCCATTGCATCATGATGGGAAAAGAAGTGGAAGTTCATCAACTGATTTCAACTAAATTCTACAAAATTGCAAACAAAAATTCCAAAGATGCCAGGTTGGCTTATCCAAGCTTGATTTCTATGCTCTGCAAGGACGCTGGAGTAAGGGTGGGAATAACTGAGTATATCTCAGTTGAGCGGCCAATCACCAAAGCATCAATGGAAAAACAACAAGCACAGGATGACCCCATCAAGAAGAAAACACATGAATTTCTCCCAGAAATCCCTCAATCTGAATACTGGGAGTATCTTGAAACATCTATTACCAAGATGCAAGAAGCTATGGAACAAATAAAGAAAGAACAGAAGGAACAAAGTAGCATTCTTTGCTATATGCTTAAAGAACAGGAGGAGCTAGGGCGTGATTTAAGGGAATTGAAGCGCCAGAAATTATCTCTTGAAGGACCAAGCACCCCGCAGATTAGAGGAACATCCACTTCCCAGAACAAAGGTTGTTAAATTCTAATTTTTGCTTTAACTCTGTGATAGTTGCCATTATAGGAGTTTACCTTAGAAAGTAGATATAAGTAGTAGTAATTAGCATACCTATTTTGATCTTAATTTCAATTAAGTTATAATTTATTTTTCTCATCATCAGGAAACATGAATAAAATAGTAGATCTTCAGAATAAAAGGCAATAAATTTCGAGTTTTTAACAAGAAAAATTCTAATTATTTACATGTGGTGGCAATGCTTTTTGTCTTCTGAATGAATGCTTGAACAGTTCATATGTCTTTTGAATTTGATGTTTAAGACTGTTAAATATGTTGGCTCTTGAAAGAATGATGAACATGAGACATGTTATTGATAATCTGAAAAATCATAAAAATGATTCTTGAAGCAAGAAAAAGCAGCAAAGAACAAAGCTTGCAGAAAAAAAAATATAGAGAAAGAAAAAGAGAAAGCAAGCAGAAAAAGCCAAAGCTCTTAAAACCAAAAGGCAAGAGCAAAAAAAAAAGCCAATAGCCCTTAAAACCAAAAGGCAAGGGTAAATAAAAAGGATCCCAAGGCTTTGAGCATCAGTGGATAGGAGGGCCTAAAGGAATAAAATCCTGGCCTAAGCGGCTAAACCAAGTTGTCCCTAACCATGTGCTTGTGGCGTGAAGGTGTCAAGTGAAAACTTGAGACTGAGCGGTTAAAGTCAAGTCCAAAGCAAAAGAAGAGTGTGCTTAAGAACCATGGACACCTCTAATTGGGGACTTTAGCAAAGCTGAGTCACAATCTAAAAAGGTTCACCCAATTATGTGTCTGTGGCATTTATGTATCCGGTGGTAATACTGGAAAACAAAGTGCTTAGGGCCACGGCCAAGACTCATAAAGTAGCTGTTTTCAAGAATCATCATACTGAAATAGGAGAATCAATAACACTATCTGAATTCTAAGTTCCTATAGATGCCAATCACTCTGAGCTTCAATGGATAAAGTGAGGTGCCAAAACTGTTCGGAAGCAAAAAGCTACTAGTCCCGCTCATCTAATTAGAATCTAAGCTTCACTCAAAAACTCTGAGACATTATTGCTTCTTGACATATTAATATTCTATTTTATTTATCTAGTTTCTTGGGACAAGCAACAGTTTAAGTTTGGTGTTGTGATGAGCGGATATTTTATACGCTTTTTGGGGTTAATTTCATATAGTTTTTAGTATGTTTTAATTAGTTTTTAGTTTATTTTCATTAGTTTCTAGGAAAAATTCATATTTCTGGACTTTACTATGAGTTTGTGTGTTTTTCTATAATTTCAGGTATTTTCTGGCTGAAATTGAGGGAGCTGAGCAAAAATCTGATTCAGACTGAAAAAGGACTGCTGATGCTGTTGGATTCTGACCTTTCTGCACTCGGAATGGAATTTTTGGAGCTACAGGAGTCCAAATGGTGCGCTTCCAATTGCGTTGGAAAGTAGACATCCAGGGTTTTCCAGAAATATATAATAGTTTATACTTTGCTTAATTATAGATGACGTAAACTGGCGTTCAACGCCAGTTCTATGTTGCTGTCTGGCGTCCAGCGCTAGAAACAAGTTACAAGTTGGAGTTCAACGCTAGAAAAGGATCCAAAGCTGGCGTTGAACGCCCAAAACAGCCTTATGCACGTGATTAGCTTAGGTCTCAGCCCCAGCACACACCAAGTGGGCCCCAGAAGTGGATTTCTGCACTATCCATCTTAGTTTACTCATTTTCTGTAAACCTAGTTTACTAGTCTAGTATTTAAACAACTTTTAGAGACTTGTTTTGTATCTCATGATATTTTAGATCTGAACTTTGTACCTTTTGACGGCATGAGTCTCTAAACTCCATTGTTGGAGGTGAGGAGCTCTGCTGTGTCTCGATGAATTAATGCAAGTATTTCTGTTTTCCATTCAAACATGCGTGTTCCTATCTAAGATATCCATTCGCACTTCAATATGAATGTGATGAACGTGACAATCATCATCATTCCTCCACGAACACGTGCCTGACAACCACTTACGTTCCACCGTAAAATGAATGAATATCTCTTAGATCTCTTGATCGGAATCTTCATGGTATAAGCTAGATTGATGGCAGCATTCAAGAGAATCCAGAAAGTCTAAACCTTGTCTGTGGTATTCTGAGTAGGATTCAGGGATTGAATGACTGTGACGAGCTTCAAACTCGTGAGTGCTGGGCGTAGTGACAGACGCAAAAGGATAGTAAATCCTATTCCGGTACGATTGAGAACCTGCAGATGATTAGCCGTGCGGTGACAGCACATTTGGACCCTTTTCACTGGAAGGATGGATGGTAGCCATTGACAACGGTGATCCACCATTGACAACGGTGATCCACCAATACAAGTATAATTTGTGTTCTGCGCTTTTATTCCTTGCAATCAAATTTGATAAGTGAATTGTTTTATTGTTTTCCTGACTAAGAGTTACAAGGTAACCATAGATTGCTTCAAGCCAACAATCTCCGTGGGATCGACCCTTACTCACGTAAGGTATTACTTGGACGACCCAGTGCACTTGCTGGTTAGTGGTACGAGTTTTAAAAAGTGTGATTTACAATTCGTGCACCACTGAGGAAGACATGCGCTTCATGAAGTTTGATTGGGATGCAGTCAAGGCCAGGATAGCCCTTGACCCGACCGTTCCTTGGATCATGGGTCAGAACACTACCATGCCAAAGGGAATCAAGCGGATTTACTTGAATGATGAGGCTCGGCTATGGCATCAGATACTTAGCAACTTCATTATGCCGAGTACTCACGAGACTGAGATATCAGCCGCTATGATCACCCTCCTATGGTGTGTGATGGAGGGTAAGGACCTGTACCTACCACGCTTTATCCAATACTATATGGCCAGGGTCCATGTCCGAGGCACTCTTCCCTTTTCTTATCTGATTACACAACTAGGCCGTGGAGCTGACGTACCTTGGAAGGATGCTGATGAAAAGCCACCTGCTGCAGAATGCAAGAAGATTATCCCTCACAGCAGGAATTTTCTGGCTTTGGGCTACAGACCTTCTTTTCTCACTACTACCGCTGAGACAGCCACACCATTTTCCGGCCCCTCTTCTTCCACAGCTACCCCTGCTACCACCACCGCACCTCCACCTGCCTCCGAGCCCATCTATCACCTAGTGCACCGCCTGTTTCGACGGCTTGACTAGATGGAGCGTCGCATGAAGCTGATGATACGATCTGACGACATCCCCTCCGAGCCTGACACACCATCCAAGGCATCTGAGGAGGAGGCGGATGATCACGAGGCAGAGACCCATCCACAAAGCGAGGCTGTGCAGGCAGACACAGAGCAGGCCACATCACATCAGGAGGCTCTGCCTCAGATTCAGGCTGTAGACCCAGAGATCCCTATCTAGTCAGCACCTCCTCTGCAGTAGGCAGATCCTTAGAAAGCCACCACAGAGACTCCAACTACCCACCCTTCTAGTGATAACACCCCTTCACACCCTGCTTGAGTGAGCATCAGGGACGATGCTTCATTTTAAGTGTGGGGAGGTTGCCATCTCTGGCGTATTTTTTTGGTGAACCACTACAGACTCTTTATTTTATTTTGTTATTTTTCTGTATTTTTCTCTTTATTTTTATTTTTATCTCTTAGTACTTATATATTGCTATTTTTATGTATTTTTACTCTATTTTTGCATTTTGCATTTTCAGTTCATATTTTAGCCATTTAGTTTAGTAGTAATTCTAACTTATTAGTTATAGAAATTGTGGATTAATTAGTATAGTTTACCCTTTTTAGCATAAGATAGCTTAGTTTATTTTGAAAATATAAAAAGGAAGTAAACTAGGAACTTGAACATAATAGAAACAATCCACACACCTTGTGTATATAGCATTACATGTTAGTTAGTTAACAACATTTCATCAAGGAGGAACACTAGAACTTTAAAGCCACCTTAAGTTTTACATTGAGAATAATGGGAACTTTTAATTTTACTTGCTTGACATACATAACTGATATATGATTTTTGAGTTAGAGAACACACAGCCTGTGAATTTTGAGCTTAATTGTATGGTTACATTCAAACCATAATTTTTATTCCTGTGTGTTCTGCCCTTCTTAATCTATATGTCCGATTATAGAAAAGAAATACATACCAAGAGAGTGATTGAGGCCATTGTTTAATTTTAGCTCACTTATCCCAAAGTAGCCTACCTTTTACATCACCCTTGTTAGCCCCCTTGAGCCTTTAAATCCCCTTTTATTCTATCAGCCACATTACTAGCCTTAAGCAGAAAAATAAAATAAAAATCCCAACTTGAATCCTTGGTTAGCTTAAGACAGGAAGTATGTATGGTTTAAATGTGGAAGAACCTATTGGGAACAGGGATGATAAAAACAAAAGGTAGAAAAGTTGAAATGAATAAAATTGTTCAAAATAAAAGTTTTGGGAAGCATGCTCATGTGAAACCAAAATAATTGAATTACCATGTGCATTTAAAAAAATTAAAAAAAAGTGTCATTTTTCAGTAGTTGAATAAAGGGGACACAAAAGAATTCCAAATGTGAAATAAAGCAATGCACATGGGGTAAAAATAATAAATATTGAAACATAAGCATGTAACATCAAAAGTAGAAAAAAGTGGGAAAATAGGTAAAGAAGCTTTGCTTTACAAAGTATGTATTTTAGGTGAGATCTTAGACTAATCAAGGATTCACTTATTAGCTCACTTAGCCTTATACATATACCCTTACCTTTACCTTGGCCCCATTACAACCTTAACTAAAGACCTCATGATTTTTGGTATGTCTATATTCTATAATTGTTGATTGGTTAGATGAAGAACAAAGTTACAGAAAGTAAGAATAAGAAGAAGAATAGAGTGATTAACCCAATAAACACCGAGTGACTAGAGAGTAAACACAAAATCCAGTGAGGGTTCAATAGCTTATTAACATATATCTCTGCTGAAATTATTAATTGTCTTACAAATTTATAAAATGTTTTTCTCTCCCATTTCAATTGTAAAGGCACTTTATCAAATATCTAAGGTTTGGCTATATATATATATATATATATATATATATATATATATATATATATATATATATATATATGACTCCTTGAGAATATGAATTAATTCAACTACATGCAAGCTTTATATACAAATGAATAAAAATTAGAATTGCATGATGCATTTAGGTAGTTGCATTTAGATTAGATTGCATTGCATGGCATTCCACCACTTTAACCTAACATTACTCTTGGACTTAGCATGAGGATATGCTATTGTTTAAGTGTGGGGAGGTTGATAAACCCATATTTTATGATATATTTTGTGCTTAATCTGAGTGATTTATTCAATTTTTCACCCACTTATTCATATTAATTGCATGATTTTACTTTCCCTTCCTTATTATGTGATGTATGTGAAAAACATGTTTCCTATGCTTAAAATAATTATTTTGATTATCCTTTTATTTTCATTCGATGCCGTGATTCGTGTGTTGAGTAGTTTCAGATCTTCTAAGGCAGAAATGACTTAAAAAATAGAAAGGAAATATACAAAAATGGAAGGAAAGCACAAAACAGAGTTTTTGGAGAAACTGGCAGCCACGCGATCGCATGGGCGACGCGGCCCATGCCAGCGCGAAAAGGCATTGACGTGGCCGCATGACTGACGCGACCACGCGCTCGAGCGAAACACATATGACGCGGTCGCATGACTGACGCGACTGCGTGACAAGGAAAACTCCGAATGATGCGACCGCGTGACCCACGCGGACGCGTGACAGAGGTCACGCACCAGAAATTACAGAAAACGCTCATAGCAAATTCTGAAGCCCTTTTTGGCCCAAATCCAAGTCCAGAAAGCATAGACCTGAGGTTATAAAGTGGGAGAATGCATCCATTCAAGGAGAGTCTCCACTTTAGTTAATTTTCATGATTTAGATTTAGTTTAGAGAGAGGTTCTCTCCTCTCTCTCCTCTCCCTTTAGGATTAGGATTTAGAATTAGGATTTTATTCGCTTTCAGGATTATCTTTTTATCAGGTTCAATATTCCCTTTTATTTACTTTTACAATTTAATTTATGAATTCTTCCATGTTACAGATTACTCTTTTGAATTAATGTTATTCGAGGTATTTCAGTTTAATATTGCTTTCTTTTATTTACATTATTGTTATTCCCATCTGAAGACATTTTTATTCTAGTAGATTTACTTTTCTCCATTTGGTCTTGGTTAAGAAATCAGTAACTCAGGAGTTATCAAACTCAAACATGATTGATAATTTTCATCTTTGTTAATTGAATTGAACTTCAATAATCCCAATCTTCTCTTAGGAAATAAATAGGATTCGAAGATCAAACCAATTAATCCCTTGACCTTCTTTTATCTTAGTAAAGGTTAACAAAGTGGAACTAAGATTCAATTCTCATCATCATTGATAAGGATAGCTAGGATAGGACCTCCAATTTTTCATACCATGCCAAAAGCTTATTTACAGTCATTTATTTATTTTACTTGCCATTTAAATTGCTTGTTCTTCATTTACTTTATTTTCTAATTAAACCATTCGCTCCTCATTCTAAAAAACCCCAATTTACAATCTCCATAACCAATAATAAAAACATACTTCCCTATAGTTCCTTGAGAAGACGACCCGAGGTTTGGATACTTCGGTTATCAATTTATTTAGGGGTTTATTACTTGTGACAACGAAAACGTTTGTATGAAAGGACTTTTGTTGGTTTAGAAACTATACTTGGAATGAGAATTTATCTGCAAATTTCTAGACTACGCAAAAGCTCTCTCATCAGTGCGTCTCCATGCTCAGTGGAAGGAGGAGGAAGGGTTGTCCTCTGTTGCTTCGAAGCTTGGTTGAGATCAAGGAGCTTCGGCTGTTATATTGGTTCATTGTTAGAGATTGAGAAAGGGTTGCACAGAGCGAGGGGCTGGAGCTAGTGTTTGGTGGCCCTCAGCTTGCTGGCAGCGGCGCAGCCGGGGCTGGTGCGAAGGTCCTCTAGTTCCACGATAGAAAGTGTAGAGGGAGGAGGCTAGACGCGATGGCGTGAATAGTGGAGAGAAAAGGATGTTGTGATGGAGTTAGGTAGAGATGATCGGAAGGCCGAAGAGAATGAAGAAGATGGAAAAGGGTGGTACACAGCATTTCCAACAGCGATGATGGTGGTAGTAATAGATGGAGGAGAAAATGGCGGTTTAGTGATGATGAGAGAAAGGTGATAAGGTGTACTGTGAAGGAGAAGAGAAAGTGACACAAGAAGAGATGAAGCAAGGGGAGGCTCGTCGGCGGTTGTGGGCGAAAGGAGCAACAACGGATGGTGATGATGGCAAAGAAGATGAAGATGTTGATGGCTCAAAGAAGAAGAATGGGGAAGAAGAAAGATAGGCTAGGGTTGTAGGGGGTTCATTTTGTTGAGAGGGTGCATACGCACTGCTTTGTGCATACGCACAAACCCCCCCCTTTTTTTTAACAAAATTAAGTTTAAATAGGATTTTCTAACCTAAATTTTAACATTTTAAAACTAAAATTAAGCAAAATAACAATAAAATTAATAAATGTAACAAAGATAAAACATCAAATTAAGAAAAAAAACTACAAACAAGAAGTTTTTTCCAGTAACAACTCAAGCATAAACAATGTTTCTTAACCTACTCTTTAAATTCTAAAAGCAAATTAAATTTTGGATTAACAATATTTTTAACTTCTAAAAACTATTTCAACCATTCAAACATATAATTCAAAACAAAAATCTACCAAATCAAGCTAACAACTAAGAGAAATATTTACAAGAATGATAAAAAGAAGTAAAGTTTGGAAGGTTTTACCATGGTGGGGTGTCTCCCACCTAGCACTTTTATTCATCGTCCTTAAGTTGGATGGTTGATGAGGCTCTTGTTAAGGCGGCTTATGCTTGAATTCCTCTTTGAATCCCCACCAACGCTTGAACTTCCAATGGTCTCTGAGATCCTAAATTATGCACACCAAGCTTTCAAGAAATCCCAAACAAGTAGTAAGATCCCAAAGTTGTTGATTCACAAGTTATATTTCGGGGTCCCAAATTTTATATGTCCTCCCTCTTTCTTGTTGCTCTTCATGTTTTCATATGGATGACACAACTTTAGAATTCTCCTTTAGATGCCAAATCTTCCTCCAAAATCCATCGGATTGAGTGTTGCACCAACCTTGGAACTCAAACCTTGAGGTTTCAATCTTAGTTAGACTTAATCCACAATGCCACACAACATTGAACTCTTTCTTACTTAGCACTCCACAAAGAACTCTATGTTGACCATCCATTTCCAACAAAACATATTCATGTGGGCTAATCAAGTTAAAGGGTGAGATTGTTACCCACTTAAGTGGTGTGCTGGATGGTTGCTTAGTGAGGGATATCTCCAAAGGATTTGCTAAAGTAGTGCCCACTTCCTTTGACTCTTCTTTGATAAATTCCACCACTTGGTTACCGACTTCTTTCACAACCTATTCATTACTCAAAGTACGTCTTAGAGGTTGTGCACATCCTCCCCAACATCATTTTCATGGCCGACGAAAGAAGGTTTAACCAACTCAATAAGGTCATTGGATGGAGTGAAATTATCTTCAATATGGGCAATCACCTCTTGCTTAACATCCTCCGCTTGTTACACTTCACCCATCAACTCCTCTTCTTTTACTTGAGGTTCCAAGTTTGCATCGATCCCACATTCTTTGGTTGATTCTTTACATTCATTAAATTAGTTGTCGTATGAGCAAAGTGAGGCTAAACGAGATAAGGTTTTAGCTACGGTGGCCATGATAGCATCTTACCTCTTTTGGGATTTTTCTTGCTCTTGGACAAACACTTGGAGCACTTCTTCTATGGATCAGTAACAACATGGGGATGGGGTTTGGAATGAGGAAGGTTAAAAAAGAGAACCATGAGGGTAAGGATCTTGGCTTTGTACATAGGGAGGTGGTGGCTCAAGAGAATTTTGAAAGTGATGAGGTTGGAATGGTTGTGTATAAGGTTCACAAGGTTGGTGATGTGGTGGAGATAGATTTGGATTCCATGGAGTTTGTCGGTAGTGAAATGGGGCATGAGGGTATTGTGGTTGAGGATAATGATGAGGATAGGGTTCATAGGAATATGGTGGTTGAGGTTGGTATGCATCCACATCTTTGATGTTTTTCCTTTTTATTGCAATTGATTTTCTAAGAATTCCTGTTGAATGAGCAATGATTTTAAGGTTAAGAAGAACATTACTCTGATTAGTTGAATTTATTGATTACAAGAAACTTTGGAAGGAAAACAGTAAGAAACAGAAAAGAAAAAAGGATAGAAAGCAACAAACAGGAAGCTCTCTGTGACAAGCAGAATTTTCTCTGAGATGAATAGAAGGCTCTTTGGAAACATAGAGAGGGATGTACAACGTGAGAAAGATCACGTACCATGTTGGGACCAATCTGTCTATCATGTGTACGCATGAGAGCGTGTGTATGCATGACTCTACCTTTTCACATGGGATATGGTAGACTTCACGTAGGACGCAGCCGCTGTGCGTACGCATGCATGTATGTGTACGTGCGAGGAGAGGATTTCTGGCCATTGTGTGTATGCATGACCCTTGATTCACGTGGGACGTAGATTTTACCACGTACAACGTGAAGAAGCAGCAATTGAAGGTTAAGGCAACGTACAACGTAGCACCCTTCACGTGATACGTGGGCTTCGCAGAGAGCAATTCAACCCAAAATAGACTTCACATGGCTCACAAGAATCCTTACGTGGGACGTGGAAACCAAGTTCACTTGCCAGGGCTTCAAACAAATCCATCCTATCTCCAAGTCCTTAACCTTTGGATGATCAATCAAAAGCCCACCAAGGATGGCATTAATTGAACATTGCAAGCAATTAAAGAGAAGACCTTTATGAAGGAGAAAACAATTATGAAAGAGATTTTTAGTTTTTACTTTAATTTTGATTTTGTTTCAAATTTGAATTTGATTTTTACTTTCTAAGGTTAGTATATATGGGAAGAGGGCACTGACTTCTCTTCTTCGGCAGTTTTGACTTTTGATAATTAACGATTTCTTTGAAGAGCATAAGCAACTAATTCTCCTTGGTTAACGTCAGGAGCTCTATTAATTCCATGGTTTAATATAATAGCTTTTCTACCTCTAATTTTTGGATTGATTCCTTCTTAAGAAAAGGTTTCCATTCTTCATCCTAAAGGGTTGTTGAAAAATAATTCCTCTCTAACTTGAATTCTCTTAACCTCTTGGAAAAGTTGATTAATTGAGTTAAGCTTAAAAACCAATTCTCACCACTCTTATGTTTTGAAACTAGACTTGATAAGTGACATCAAATCAACTAGGGAAGATTCTTATGAATTGTGTGGCTTTATAAATCATTGAACGTGTGTAACTTTTTTCTTAAGTAATTGACTTTGTGATTAGCAATTAATTAGGTTAAAGAAAAATTGAATCACAAAGGGATTGGACTTTGATTACTAACGATTTGCCATAAAAGTGTCATTGCATGATTAAGGTGGAAGGTAAAAAGTATTAATCCTGAAGTTTTACATCTCCAAAACCTTAACTTTCTCAATCATATCATTTTTTCAATACTCACTATTTATCTTAGTTTACTTGCTATTTATATTTTAAGTGTTCAAAACCCTAATTTGATTGTCTGACTAGATTAATTGGTTGATTATTGCTTGCTTAATCCATTAATCTTCGTGGGATTAACACTCACTCACCTGAGTTATTACTTGATACAACCGGGTGTACTTGCTGGTGTTTTGTGGTTTATAAAATCTGCATCAAGTTTTTGGTGCCGTTGCCGGAGATTAACCATGGATAACAAACAACTAATCAATTGATTACCTAGATTAGACCTTTTTACTTTTTGTTTATTTACAGTTTTTATTTTATTTCTCCCCTGGGAACTCTCTTCACATTGTGAAGGGAGTTTCAATTTGATTTTCTTGTTATTTTTGTCTATGCAGAATAACAGGGATAAAGAACCTCTTCAATATGATCCGGAGATTAAAAGAACTCTTTACCGACAAAGGAAACAAGCCAGAAAGCAAAGAGTTGAAGAAGACATTGAAAAAGTGGTTGAAGAAGAATCTGAGCAAAACATGGCAGAGAATAACAATGCTAATGCTTTTCTACCTAGAAGGACTCTTGGATCTTTCACTACTTCTTATCCAGGGAATTGTTGAAGTAGCATTGTAACACCTACTATTAATACCAAAAATTTTGAACTGAAGCCACAACTTGTTACATTGGTTCAACAAAATTGTTGGTTTAGTGGGAGCCTACAAGAAGATTCGAATTTGTTTATCTCTAATTTCTTGCAAATTTGTGACACTATCAAGATAAATGGCGCCCCGACTGAGGTTTATCGATTATTGCTCTTCCTTTTTGCTGTAAGGGATCGGGCTAAGCAGTCGCTGGATAATCAGTGCAAGGAAAGCATAGTCACATGGGAGGACTTGTTCACTAGGTTCCTAAACAAGTTCTTCCTACCTCAGAGGTTGACTAAGCTCAGAACTGACATTCAGACCTACAGACAAAATGAAGGAGAGTCCTTCTACGAAGCTTGGGAGAGGTATAAAGAGATGCTCAAGAAGTGCCCTCCGGATATGTTTGCTCAAGAAGTGCCCTCCAGATATTTTATGATGGACCACTCCTGCCTCACGGGTTTTACTGGATAACTCGGCTGGAGGATCCTTGCACATAAAGAAGACTACTGATGAAGCACTGGAGTTAATTGAGATGATAACCAACAATCAATACCTCTATTCATCTGAAAGGTTAATGAGGTAAGGAGTCATAGAGTTAGATGCTTTGGATACCATTTTGGCTCAGAATAAAGTCATGTCCTAACAAATCAATGCAATTACTCAACACCTAGGAGGAATGCATGTCTCAACAGTGAGTTCTCAAGAGAATTCTTATGGTGTAAGTAATGGATTTTCTCAAAGTGAAGGCATGAAGTATGGACAATCTTCTCTAGAGCAAGTGAATTATATGGCCAATCCTTCAAGACCACCTCAAAATGATTCTTTCTCAAAAACCTATAATCCTGGATGGAGAAATTACCCAAATTTTGGGTGAAAAAATCAAAATCAGAGATCCAGTAATTTCAATAACCATCAACCTAACCATTTCAACTCTCATCCTCATCACAACTCGCTCAAGATTTCCAAAGGCTTTCTAATCTTGAACTTTCCCTAGAAAAATTATCTTAAGCCAATGCTTCATTCATGGAGGACACAAGGACTAACCTCAGAGTCAAGGAGCCTCAATGAGAAATTTGAGGGTGCAAGTGGGTCAAACTGCTCAATAATTGGCAAAATCTACTCAATCATTCCCAAGTGACACTATTATAAATCCTAAAGAGGAATGTAAAGTCATTAGTTTGAGAACTGGAAAGGTGTTGGGAGAAGAGGAAGAAGAAGCTCCCACCACCAAGTCAAGAACAGGGGTTCCAGAGGCCATTAACCACCAAGAAGAGCACGTGGCACCTATCCTTCAACAGCATCCCATTCAAGCTTCTACAGATACACCAAAAGAAAATATCCAAGTGCCTGAATATAAGCCAAGAATTCCATACCCTCAAAGATTGCAAAAAATAGTCAAGGATCACTAATTTTCTAAGTTCCTGTAAGTCTTCAAGAAGCTCCAAATTAAGATCCCCTTTGCTGAAGCTCTTGAACAAATGCCCCTATATGAAAATTTTTTGAAGGAGCTAATTTTCAAAATAAGGAATTGGAAGGAGAATGAAATGGTGGTGCTTACAAAGGAGTGTAGTACCATAATTCAAAAGAACCTCCCAGAGAAATTGAAGGATCCAGGAAGCTTTGTGATTCCTTGCACCATTGGAGAAGTGATGGTTGAAAGGGCTTTGTGTGACCTTGGAGCTAGCTTCAATCTCATGCCATTATACTTTATGCATAAGCTACAAATTGAAGAGGTAAAATCCACTAGAATTTTTTTACAACTTGCTGACCGTTCTCTTAAATTTTCATTAGGTGTTGTGGAGAATTTATTGGTTAAAGTGGGAATTTTCATCTTTTTCGCAGGTTTTATCATATTGGATATGGAGGAAGATATCAATGCCTCTATTATATTAGGGAGACCTTTCCTTGCTACCAAGAGGACCCTAAATGGTGTGCAAAAAGGTGAACTAACATTGAGGGTGAATGATGAAAATATTGTGCTCAATGTATTCAGAGCCCTGCAACATCCTAATGACTATGAGGATTTGATGAAAGTGGATGTAATTGATCCTCTGGTACAAGAGGCACTAGAAGAAAAAATCTCAATGAATCACTAGATTCCTCTATTGAAGTTAAGGTTGGTGAGATTGAAGAGATAACACCACCCAAGAAAGCATCTTTCCTTCCTTCCAAGGATGAGGGGCCACCAAAGATTGAATTAAAGCTCCTGCCTCCTTCTTTAAAATATAATTTCCTTCGGGAGTCAGAGACATATCCAGTGATCATTAATTCTTCACTAAACACTTGTGAAGAAGAGGCATTAATCAAGGTGCTAAAGGAACACAAAACAACAATTGGATGGACTATTAGTGATCTTAAGAGAATAAGTCCTACAATGTGTATGCACAAAATTTTACTTGAAGAGGATGCTAAACCAATGATGCAAGCACAAAGGAGGCTTAATCCTACAATAAAGGAAGTACTTCCGAAAGAAGTGATGAAGCTGTGGGAGGCCGACATTATTTACCCGATTTTTGATAGCCCTTGGGTGAGTCCGGTTCAAGTTGTTCCCAAGAAAGAAGGTGTGACCGTGTTAGCCAATAACAAGAATGAACTTATTCCTACAAGGACTGTAACCGGGTGGAGGATGTGCATTGATTATTGATGTGTGGATATTTTATACGCTTTTTGATACTATTTTCTCAGTGTTTTTAGTATATTTTGTTAAGCTTTATTATGTTTTGGTAGGTTTTAATGTAAAATTCACTTTTTGGATAGTACTTTGAGATTTTGTATTTTTCTTATGATTTTAGGTGATTTTTGGGAGAATTTGGCAAGTTTTAGCAAAGTCGGATTCAGAGGCAAAGAAAGGAGTGTACATGCTGTCAAATCCTGACCTCCATGCATTCGAACGAGCATTTCTGGAGCTACAGAGGTCCAATTGACGCTCTCTCAATAGCGTTGGAAATCTAACTTCCAGAGATTTCCAGCAATATATAATAGTTTATACTTTTCTTTGGAAAGGACTGCCCAAAACAAGCGTTGAACGCCCAACTTACTCCCTTTCTGGCGTTCAATGCCTAAACAGGACCAACCTCCCAAGTTGAACGCCTAAACTGGCATTCAACACTAGCCAGGGAGCAGGAAACGCCCAAAACTTGATTTGAACACCAGGCATCAGCCCAAACACTCACCAAGTGGGCCCCAAAGTGGATTTTAGCACTTTTTAGCTTATTTTATTTCCCTTTTGTAATTTTTAATTAAAAATAGTATTTTTTAGGTTTAGTCTTAGAGCTTTTATTGTAAATAAGGGACTTCCTTCCTCCTGAGGAGTATGCCTCCCAGGAAGGGAGAAGACAAATACATTACTCTCTCTGTAAAGCATGAGCAACTAACCTCCTAGGTTAAGGTCAAGATTTCTGCTAATTCCTATGGATTAATGCAATTACTTTTCTACTTCAATCTATGTTTGATTCTATTCTATAATACATTGTCGTTCTTCATCCTTATGAATCTCGATTCTACATGAGTTCCTTACGAGTCCTAACCTGGATAGTATTAAGCTACAGCTTGAGAATGCATCACGGTTTGCAACAAGTTATCTGGGCTAATTGGGGTATGTGACATAAAACCTCATTAGTCAGGGGTAATTGAGGTTCCTGTGGCTCTAAGGGCTAGAAGCATAAGAGCATGATTCTCTGATATGAAAGATCCGACCTTGTCTGTGGCATTTTGAGTAGGATCACCAAGAGATTGAATTGCGTGTGCTTCACCCTCTCCCAGATTGATCTAGCCTGTTCGGGTGTTTGGTATGGACCTGAGGAGATTAATGACTACGACCAATGGCTTAATCACTTACAGCCTTGCCTTTGAAGGAATCATTAATCATTGGAGTAGTGAAGATGACGTATTAATCCAGACGAAGAAGCATCTCTGAAGCCTTAACTAATCTTTTATTATTGTTTCTACGAGTTATTATTATTGCTTATTTATGTGCCTACTACAAACAACAACTATCTTTCTATTTGCCTGACTAAGATCTACAGTATAACCACAGCTTGCTCAATCTGACAATTCTCGTGGGATTCGACCCTCACTCACCTGAGGTATAACTTGGATGACCCGGTGCACTTGCCAGTTCAGTTGTGTGAGTCACAAATTTGCGCACCAATTATAGGCGTCTCAACACGGCCACAAGGAAGGACCACTTCCCTCTTCCTTTTATTGATCAGATGCTAGAGAGGATAGCCGGGCATGCTTTTTATTGCTTCTTGAAAGGATACTTCTGATACAACCAAATAGCTGTAGACCCTCATGATTAGGAGAACACGGCATTCACATACCCTTTTGGAGTCTTTGCTTACCGTCGTATGCCTTTCAGTTTGTGCAATGCTCCTGCGACTTTCCAAAGATACATGCTTTCCATCTTTTCTGATATGATTGAAAAATTTATTGAGGTTTTTTTGGATGACTTCTCTGTTTTTGGTGATTCCTTTGACGAGTGCTTGCAACATCTAGCTTTAATCTTGAGAAGGTGCCAATAAACTAACATGGTTTTAAATTGGAAAAAATGTCATTTTATGGTTACAAAAGGAATAGTTCTTGGGCACTACATCTCGAGCAAAGGCATAGAAATTGATAAAACCAAAGTAGGGGTAACTGAGAAATTCCCACCCCCTGTAAATGCAAAGGGCATAAGGAGTTTCTTAGGATATGCAGGCTTCTATAGAAGATTCTTTAAAGATTTTTCCAAAATAGTAAAACCATTAAGTAATCTTCTAGTTGTTTTCATTTTGATGAGAAATGCCTGCATGCCTTTGAAACTCTCAAGGCTAAGCTTGTCTCTGCACCCATTATTGCTCTTCCTAATTGGACATCACCATTTGAATTTATGTGTGATGCAAGTGATGTTGCAATTAGAGCTATTTTGGGACAAGACAAGATAAACTCTTGCATGTTATATACTATGCAAGCAAGGTACTCAATGATGCTCAAAGGAATTATACAACTACTGAGAAGGAACTACTTGCTGTGGTATTTGCATTTGATAAATTTAGATCCTATTTAGTTAGTTCAAAAGTTATTGTTTACACTGATCACTCTGCTCTTAAGTATCTTTTGACTAAGCAGGATTCTAAACCAAAGTTGATTAAGCGGGTACTCCTCCTATAAGACTTTGATATTGAAATCAGAGATAGGAAGGGTTCCGAGAATCAAGTAGCTGACCATCTCTCTGGAATTAAACTTGAGAAAGCTCAAGAAGCTCGACCTCCACTTTAAGAAGAGTTCCTTGAGGAGCATTTATTTGTGATTCACAAGACACCCTGGTTTGCTGATATGTCCAATTACAAGGCCAGAAGGATAATACCAAAAGAACTTACTAAGCAACAAATTAAAAAGTTACAGCATGATTACTGGTATTTCCTTTGGGATGATCCATATTTGTTCAAGAGGTGTTCAGACGGCATTATCCGAAGATGTGTCTCAGAAGACAAAACTTTATAGATTCTCTGGCATTGCCATGGTTCGAGTATGGCAGACATTTTGGTGGAGAAAGGATAGCTAAAAAGATCCTTCAATGCGGATTTTATTGGCCCACAATCTTCAAGGATCTATGGGAATTTGTGAAGAATTGTGATCCCTATCAAAGAGCTGAGGCCTTATCTAAGAAGAATGAAATGCCTCTGAACCTTATTTTGAGGTTGAACAATTTGACTTTATGGCACCATTTCCTACTTCCAACTCCAATAATTACATCTTGGTGGCTATTTACTATGTCTCTAAATGGGTGGAGGCTACACCTTTGGCCACCCATGATGCTAAGGTGGTGCTGAGTTTTCTCAAGAAGTACATCTTCAGTAGGTTTGGTGTCCCCCGAACTTTGATCAGTGATGGCGGCAGCCATTTTTGCAATAAACAGTTAGATCCACTTATGAAGTATGGTGTTAAGCATAAAGTAGCAACCCCTTATCATCCTCAAACAAGTGGCCAAGTAGATGTCTCTAATAGAGAACTTAAGAGAATTTTTGAGAAGACTATGGGTGCTTCAAGGAAGGATTGGACCAAAAAGATTGATGATGCCCTCTGGGCCTACCGTACAGCTTTCAAGACTCCGATTCGGATGTCACCTTATCAGCTTGTCTACGGCAAGGCCTGCCACCTGTCGGTAGAACTAGAGCACAAAGCTTATTGGGCAATAAAACTCCTTAACTTTGATGCAAAGGCATCTGGGGAGAAACGGCTCCTTCAACTCAATGAACTTGATGAGTTTCAGATGGAGGCCTATGAGAATTTAAGGCTTTATAAGGAAAAGACCAAGATGTGGCATGACAAGAGGCGAGCCTCATAATTAGTACTTCTATACAATTAGTACTTCTATATAAATCCAGATTGAAACTCTTTCCTGGAAAGCTAAAGACTAGGTGTTCAAGACCTTTCACTATCAACAAGGTCTCACCATATGGTCATGTGGAGATTTTGGAAGGCAATTCAGGGAAAAATTTCTTGTCAATGGTCAGCGGCTCAAGCACTATCTGGGAGGCGAGATTGATCACCAAAAGACCATACAACTCCTCACCTAGAGGGCTGAACCATTAAGCTAGTGATGTTAAAGAAGTGCTTGTTGGGAGGCAAGCCAATGTTTAGTATCCTTTACTTTTATGTTTTTATTTACATACTTGTTACTTTTTATCTTCTTTCAGAATATGCTTGAACATTGATATGAAATGGTGTAGAAAATTTTGTATGGATACACAATTAAAGCTAAGTTTGGTATGGTAAAGTATTTTACGTGGCACGCCATGGGTTCATATACCACGGGGAATTAAATTCTTACCTCAAGTAGCCTCTGTAAGGCCCTACGTGGTACGTGAAACAACCACGTACAACGTGGTTGAATTTTACACTCCCAAGGCATTCTGTAGCCCCTGCGTGCAACGCGAGAAAATTGACGTCCCACACCAAGAGGAGGTCATGCGTACGCATGCATGCATGCATGTGTACGCATGGATTGCATTTCACGTCCCACGTGAAAATGGTCACGTACAACATGAAGCTTTCAGAGATGCTCCCAGGGACTTAGTTTTTTCACGTACCATGTGAATTGAATCATAACCCATGCGATGCTTAAAAGGCATACTGTCAGGGACTTCTTTCTTTCACGTACCACGTGAATTGAGTCACGTACCATGCCAGCCTCACACCACCCTCCAGGGACACTCAATTGTTGGTGTGCAACATGACAATTAGCACGTCCTACACCATATCTCAAAGTGGCACTCTATCTCCCATTTTACGTGCAACATGAAAACCCTATCACTCCACGCTAGGCACTATGCCACACTCCAGGAACAAGAATTCTTTGGCGTGCAACGTGATAACCCTAGAATACCATGCCATGTATCATAGTGCACTCTTGGGACACCATTTTTAGCTATATTTTCCATGCATTATCATTTTTTATTTCATTTAGTTTACACCACAACCAAATCTAAGTTCGGTGTGGTGACCTTATTGCATGCAACATATACGCACACCTAACTCTTCACATCATGTACTTCTGTTGCCAGGGCATTTTAGCCAGCTTCACTAACCTTTTCTTTACTGTTTTAGGGTAGTTTCATGCATTTTCTTAGGAAATAAGCAAGTTTTGGGTGAAATTTCACTTACATCTTGATTCAAGCAAACATGCTGCACTTTACATGATTTCATGAGAATTTTGCATGAATTATATGACAAATTGGATGATGCATGTCTCATGACTTGGATTAGAACTTTGATGCACTTTATTGTTTGATTTCAGGACAAAAGAAGCAAGGAAGAACCACGTTAGCAGCCACGTTAGTCTAACTAACGTGACCACTAACGTGGAATGGGAGCTAGCTTGCAACGTTAATGAGAAAAGTAATCGCCAATAACGTCCTCGAAAGCCATAATAGCCCACGTTAAGAGTCACATTAACTAAGTTAACGTGAACTCTAACGTGGAAGAAAGAAATAAGGCCAACGTTAGTGACACTCACCTTTGTCACTAACGTTGGAGCAAGCTCATAAGTGGCCACGTTAAGAGCCACGTTAACTCAGTTAACGTGGACTCTAACGTTGGGAAACAAAAGAGAAGCCAACGTTAGTGACACTCACCTTTGTCACTAACATTAGCCAAGCCACAATAAGCCACATTAGTTTCCACGTTAACTTAGTTAACGTGGAAGCTAACGTGGAGAAAGCAAGTGATCGCCAACGTTAGTGACAGTTACCTTTGTCACTAACGTTGGGATGTACCACCACAAGCCACTATGAGCAACGTTAGCTCCAACGTTAACTTAGTTAACGTGGAAGCTAACGTGGATAAAGGAGATGATGAGCCAACGTTAGTGACACTCACCTTTGTCACTAACGTTGGAGATGGCTATCAACACCACGTTAGAAGCCACGTTAACCTAGTTAACGTGGACTCTAATGTGGGAAGTAGGGGCATCTTGGAACATTAGTGACAAAGGTAAGTGTCACAAACATTCTCGAAGGATTGGCAAGCCTACGTTAAGAGCCATGTTAACTAAGTTAACGTGGACTCTAACGTAGGGGGAAGGGAGGACTCTCAACGTTATTGGAAAAGGTGAGTCCCAACAACGTGTGCGAAGGACCAAGAGGCAACGTTAGTGGTCACATTGGTGCCACTAACGTTGAAGTTAACGTGGATCATCCCTGGGTTAGGAACGTTAGTGAAAAAGGTGATTGTCACTAACATTCTCTAACCCACACTCTCACTTAACGTTAAAGCCACTAACGTCCTGAGCTAAACTCCCTGCCTACTTCACACTTTCTCTCTGCAAGTAAAGCTAAGCCCACTAAAGAGGATAACTACTTCAAACTCAAGATCCAAAGGCCCATATCCAATACTTGAAGAACCAACTAGAAGATCAGAAGAGTAGTATATATAGGGGTAGTTTTGAATTAGAAAGGAGCTTTTTGGGGAGTTGAAAATTGGAGAACTACTCTCTGTATAATTTTACTTTCTCTGCACTTCTAGTTTTACTTTTCATAATGTATTTTCCATCTTTGTTTTCGATTTCCAGAGCTATGAACAACTAAACCCCTTTCATTGGGTTAGGGAGCTCTGTTGTAATTTGATGTATCAATATTAGTTTTCATTATTCTTCTTCTATCTTTTCTCTTGATTTTACTAGAAAGCTTTCAATCTTCATCCAATTGGGTAGTTATCTTAGAAAAGAAGCTATTCATACTTGGTCTCTTCTGAACCTTGGAAGAGGAATGAAGAGATCATGCTAGAAATGCTTTCTCATGTTAGACCAAATTGGGGTTGGATGAATATGGTGACTATAATTCTACCAACACTTGATTTGGGAATGCATGTGGTATAATCAGTGACCATACTTCATCTCTTCTCATGAGCAATTGACCAAGGAATTGGCTATTGATCAAGATTTGAGAGATTGAATTACAAGGAATTGTAATTCGATCACTTAAGATTGCCAAGGAGATCAATGAACGCATTGATTGAGGAAGAGATGAAAATGAACTTGATCCGGAGAATGCAACATCTCCTAAGCCCAATGAATTCCCCATTTCTGATCTTACCCATTCTCTTTAATTTCTGCAATTTACTTTTATGAGCATCTTCCCCATTCCCATTTAAGATTCTGCAATTTACTTTCCGCCATTTACATTCAGCTCTTTATTTCCAGTAATTTACATTTTCTGCTATTTACTTTCCCGCCATTTAATTTTTTGCAAACCTCAAATCAAATTCTGCTTCGCTCAACTAGAACATTCCTCTAATTAAAGTTGCTTGACCAATCAATCCCTGTGGGATTTAACCTCACTCTATTGTGAGTTTTTACTTGACGACAATTCGGTATACTTGCCGAAGGAAAATTGTTGAGAGACAAGTTTCCGTGCATCAAGTTTATGGCGCCGTTGCCGGGGATTGATTTTGTATCAACAATGATTAAATTGGAGGATAACTAGATTGAGCATTTTTTTTTCTTTTGTTTGATTTAAGCTCATTTGAGTAATTTACTCGCTGTTCAGTTATTTTCTTCCCTTCCCCTACCCATTTTCTTAGTTGTTTACAATTCAGTCAACTAACCCACTAACTGTTTGATATATTGCATCACTCACACTAACAGCATTTCTGTAGAAATTACTTTCTGCATCTATTTCCTTGCTTGTGCCTTGTTTGTTGTATGATAGGGAGAAGAAGCGGGGCTTCAACTTCTTTTGATTCTGAACCTGAGAGGACCTTCCTTAGATTAAGGAGGGAAGCAAGAGGAAAGAGAGTAGTTGGTGTTGAGGAAGAGGAGGAGTACTTTGAACCAGATATGGACAAGAATATGGAGAACCATCATGAAGAAGAGGCTCACAACCATGGCCGAGAAGGTCCAGCACATCAGGCTGGGCAAGAGAGAAGGGTTTTGGGTTCTTACATCGACCCAAACCCAGGAAATTGTGGAAGCAGCATCCAAAGGCCAACCATACATGTCAACAACTTTGAACTAAAGCCACAGCTCATCACCCTTGTTCAGAACAATTGTTCATTCGGAGGAGGTGTCCAAGAAGACCCCAATCAAAACCTAACCACCTTCCTGAAGATATGTGATACTGTGAAGTCTAATGGTGTTCATCCTGACACCTATAGACTACTTCTGTTCCCTTTCTCACTCAAGGACAAGGCATCTAAATGGCTGAAATCCTTCCCAAAGGAGAGTTTAGCAACCTGGGAAGATGTGGTAAACAAATTCTTGGCAAGATTCTATCCTCTTCAACGGATCAACAGGCTGAGAGCTGAGGTGCAAACCTTCAGGCAGCAAGATGGTGAGACTCTATATGAAGCATGGGAGAGGTTTAAGGACCTAACAAGAAGGTGTCTACCAGATATGTTCAATGAATGGGTGCAACTACACATTTTCTATGAAGGCCTTTCTTATGAATCAAAGAAGGCAGTAGACAACTCATCAGGGGGATCTCTGACCAAGAAGAAGACCATCGAAGAAGCCATAGATGTCATTGAGACTGTAGCAGACAATGACTATTTCTATGCTTCTGAAAGAGGCAACACTAGAGGAGTGATGGAGCTAAACAATGTGGATGCACTGCTGGCCCAAAACAAGCTTATCACCAAGCAGCTGGCTGACCTCACCAAGAAGATGGAGAGGAACCAAGTAGCAGCAATCACCACCTCATCAGCAACCCAAGAGGGAGTGAATGCAGAGGCAGAGGATGAGCAAGAACAAGCTAACTACATTGGAAACTCACCAGGCAAACCCATGATCCATACTCCAAGATCTACAACCCTGGTTGGAGGAATCACCCAAACTTTGGGTGGAAAAATCAACAAGATCAAAGCCAAGATCAGAGACGTCACAACCCCAACAACCATACAGCTCACCAACATTCCACACAGAGATCATATCAATACCACCCTAACAACACCTCTCCACATCCATACCAAAACCAAAATAACCCAACTCACCCATCCACTCTCAACTCACCATCATCTGAAGATAGACTCTCCAGAATTGAGACCCCACTTGAGGGCATATGCAAAGAGATTCAAGACAGTAAGGCATTCCGAGAAGAAGTGCAGTCCAATATGCAGAATCAAGATGCTGCCATCAAGAAACTTGAGACACAAATTGGATGCCTATTCAAGCAAATTTCCAGCCACAACCCTCGCAGCGATGCAGACTCAAACCAAAGGGAGGAGTGTCAGGCTATCACCCTCAGAAGTGGAAAGGAATTGAAGGAGACTCCCAAGCAACCACAAGAGAAAGATTCGGTTGGACAGAAGGAGAAACAAGATGAAGTTCAAGTCCCAACCTCCAACTCACATCAAAAGGAAGGAGAGCTGAAGCCATATGTTCCCAAAGTCCCATATCCTCAACAATTGAAGAAGAAGGGGGATGACAGCCAGTTCTCTAGATTTTTGGAAATCTTCAAAAAATTACAGATTAACATACCATTTGCTAAAGCAATAGAGCAAATGCCGCTCTATGCCAAGTTCTTGAAGGAATTGATGACTAAGAAGAGAAGTTGGAAGAGCAACGAAACTGTGATACTAACAGAAGAATGTAGTGCTATCATTTAGCATAAACTTCTCCAAAAATTGAAGGATCCTGGGAGTTTCCAGATCCCTTGTATTATAGGGGAAATCACAGTGGAGAAGGCTCTATGTGACTTAGGAGCCAGCATGAATCTGATGTCAGTAGCTATGATGAGAAAAATGAAAATCGAGGAGGCTAAGCCAACGAAAATGGCCCTATAACTGGCAGACCGATCGTTCAAGTTCCCTCATGGTGTAGTGGAAGATTTGCTGGTGAAGGTGGGGGATTTCATCTTCCCAGCAGACTTTGTGGTGTTGGACATACAGGAGGAAGCCAAGGCCTCTATCATCCTGGGAAGACCGTTCTTAGCTACTGCTGGAGCTGTCATTGATGTCCAAAAAGGTGACCTCACCTTAAGATTACACAATAAAAAGATGACATTCAATGTGTTCAAGGCCATGAGTTACCCGCCAGAACAATTGGGAGAATGTATGAGGTTGGACTCACTGGAAGATGCAGTGCAGGAGAGCTTTGAAGAAGAAGAACCTGAAAGGTTAACAGAGGAGGAGTCAACGTCTAGTGAAGAGGTTGCAACAGCAGAGATTCATATACAAGGTACACCAAAGGAAGAGAATGAAAAGTTAGAAGCACCCAAACTTGAACTCAAAGCACTGCCACCCACTCTCAAATATGCATACTTAGGCGAGAATGAAAGCTACCCAGTGATCATAAACTCATCCCTCAGCCAAGATCAAGAGAATGAACTGCTCCAAGTGTTGCGAAGGCATAAAGATGCCATTGGATGGACCCTCGCTGACCTAAAAGGGATCAGTTCGGCCATATGCATGCATAAAATACTGTTGGAAGATGATGCCAAACCATCCATCCAATCCCAAAGGAGGCTGAACCCAATCATGAAGAAAGTGGTACAGAAGGAAGTTATGAAGTTGTGGCAGCGAGGGGTAATCTACCTGATCTCAGACAGCCCCTGGGTCAGCCCCGTGCATGTTGTTCCGAAAAAGGGAGGAATCATTGTAGTTTCCAATGAGAGGAACGAACTAATCCCCACCAGGACTGTCACAGGATGGCGGATGTGCATAGACTAGAGAAAGCTAAATGAAGCTACACGAAAAGATCATTTCCTCCTTCCATTCATGGATCAGATGTTGGAAAGACTCGCAGGACACTCATACTATTATTTTCTCGACGGTTATTCAAGATATAACCAAATAATGGTTGATCCTAGAGACCAAGAGAAAACCTCATTTACTTGCCCATATGGAGTGTTTGCTTACAGGCACATGCCATTTGGGCTATGTAATGCGCCTGCAACTTTCCAACGCTGCATGCTATCTATCTTCTCGGATATGATAGAGAAATTCATTGAAGTCTTTATGGATGATTTTTCGGTCTTCGGAGATTCCTTTCCTAGTTGCTTAAATCACCTAGCCTTGGTATTGAAAAGGTGCCAAGAGACCAATATGGTCCTGAACTGGGAGAAATGTCACTTTATGGTAACTAAAGGAATAGTCCTTGGCCATAAGGTTTCTAACCAAGGCATTGAGGTTGACAGAGCTAAGGTGGAACTTATTGAAAAACTTCTCCCACCCAGTGATGTCAAGGCAATTAGGAGTTTTTTAGGGCATGCTGGCTTTTACAGGAGGTTTATTAAAGATTTTTCAAAGATAGCAGCCAAGCCCTTAAGCAATCTCCTTGTATTTGATACACCGTTTGTCTTCGATGAAAAATGCATGCTAGCATTCAAAAATTTGAAACAGAGGCTGTCCTCTGCCCCTATCATTTCCCCACCTGATTGGAACTTACCTTTTGAATTGATGTGTGATGCATCTGATTTTGCAGTTGGGGTCGTGTTAGGGCAGAGGAAAGATAACTTAGTCCATGTGATCTACTTTGCTAGCAAAGTCCTCAATGACACTTAAAGAAATTATACCACTACTGAAAAAGAGTTGCTAGCAATAGTATTTGCATTTGACAAGCTTAGATCATACCTCATTGGTGCTAAAGTGATTGTTTTCACAGATCACACAGCATTTAAATATTTTTTTGCCAAGCAAGAATCAAAACCAAGACTAATAAGGTGGATCTTATTATTGCAGGAGTTCAACATTGAAATTAGAGACAAGAAAGGAGTGGAGAACAAGGTAGCAGATCACCTATCCAGAATCCCTCATGATAAAGGTGGAGCACATGATACAAGTGTAAATGAGCTCTTTCCTGATGAGCAGTTGATGACAGTTCACAAAGCACCATGGTTTGCAGACATTGCCAACTTCAAGGCAACTGGGGCTCTACCTCCAGAGATCAACAAACATCAAAAAAGAAAGCTCATAAATGATGCAAAATATTTTGTCTGGGATGAGCCATATCTCTTCAAGAAGTGTTCAGATGGAATCCTGAGAAGATGTGTTTCAGAAGAAGAAGGACGAGTGGTCTTGTGGAATTGCCACGGCTCGTGCTATGGAGGCCATTTTGGAGGGGACAGAACTGCAGCCAAGGTGTTACAAAGTGGATTCTTTTGGCCCACCTTTTTCAAGGATGCCAAGGAACTAGTAAAGAACTGCAATGAATGCCAAAGAGATGAAAACTTGCCCAGAAGAAATGAGATGCCACAAAATTTCATCTTAGAACTGGAACTATTTGATGTATGGGGAATCGATTTCATGGGACCATTCCCAAACTCATATTCAAACAAGTACATTTTGGTGGCAGTGGACTATGTTTCCTAGTGGGTGGAGGCTATTGCAACCCCAACAAATGATAACAAGGTGGTCATGAACTTCCTCAGGAAGAATATCTTTAGCCAGTTTGGAGTCCCACGAGCACTCATCAGTGATGGAGGGAGCCACTTTTGTAACAGACCACTAGAAGCTCTTCTCCTACGATACGGAGTGAAACACAAGGTTGCCACGCCTTACCACCCCCAAACAAGTGGGCAGACTGAGATATCTAACAGAGAGCTAAAAAGGATTTTGGAAAAGACTGTAGGAGCATCAAGAAAGGATTGGTCGAAGAAGCTGGATGATGCTCTTTGGGCATATAGAACAGCATTCAAAACACCACTCGGGATGTCCCCATATCAACTGGTGTATGGGAAAGCTTGTCACTTACGACTAGAGCTGGAACACAAAGCCCTCTGGGCTCTCAAGATACTAAATTTTGACAACATTACTGCTGGTGCAAAGAGGATTCTGCAGCTGCAAGAGATGGAGGAATTCAGATCTGAAGCTTATGAAAATGCCAAGATTTATAAAGAAAAGGCGAAGAGGAGACATGACTTCCATCTGGCACCCAGGAGTTTCGCAAAGGGGCAGCAAGTACTCCTCTACAACTCCAAATTGAGATTGTTCCCAGGAAAACTCAAATCAAGGTGGTCAGGACCCTTTCTTGTCACAAAAGTCTCGCCATATGGACACATAGAAATCATGGATGAGAGTTCGGAGAGGACTTTTACTGTGAACGGACAAAGGCTCAAATACTATATGGGCAACATGGGGAAAAACCCCAAAGTGAAGTATCTTCTCAAGTAATGGAGGAATCGTCGAGCTAGCGACGCTAAAATAGCGCTTTGTTGGGAGGCAACCCAACTTGAGGTAGTTTCTTTTTTCATTGTCATTTCAATAAAGATCACAAGTTGTTTCCCCTATATTGTGAGGATCTAAGTTTGGTGTTCCACACCAAAACAAATCCAAGAGTGAAAGTGTGATTCTAAGTTTGGTGTTCCACCAAAGATATTAGTTAGAATCACACTACACTCCAATGGCCAACTGCTAGCTCCAACCAATCAAGGGAACCACTTAGTAGGAGTTTAGTCTTTAGTCAATAGTTGTTTGTGTTAGTAACAACCTATGAGGCTCTCTGCAAGTATGCAATCTGTCTACTAGGCAAGGAACTAAGTTTGGTGTTCACACACCAAATTAAGTTCATAAATTCACAAGCATACATGCGAGCTAACTATTTCTCAAGTGCTTTAGGAACAAGCAACTTCCAATAACTTTGCAGGAACCTTCTGAGGAAATGGTGCACCATCATCTAAGGAAGTGAAGGAGCAAAAATTATGGATGAGGACAACAAGGGGACAGCTAGAAACCATCACCAGAAGGTTGTGTTGTTACTTAACTCCATATACTTGAAATGCTAAGAATTGGAAGTCCGAAGGACCTTGATTAATAGTTACTCATTAGTTTAAATCATTGTAGTTTAATGTTTGTTTTGCTTTTGTCATATGTGTGCTGTCCACGATACCTGCTGCATCTTCACCTTGCCTACTTGTATGCTTGTCTCCTTTTTAATCAAATAAAAAGAGAATGTGTGTTATCAAAGACCAGAGGGGAGTTCAAGTTGTGGAGTAAGTTCCTAATTTTATGGTGTGATAATAGATTAGCTAAGTTGGTTCACCAATAAGGTGGGAAGGCAACTATCTATCCTGAATCATATGCTTGAAACACACCCCATGAGACTAGCCAAATAACAAGATCCCAATAAAAGAAAAGGGAAAGAAAAATGAAAGTTAAGAATAAAAGAAAAAGAGTAAGAAATAAGGCTAGGCACCAAGGGTTTGAATCTTGAGGGAAGTGTCTGTGGTGTTCCTGTGTAAGGGATTTACTTGGATGAATAAGCTCTTAGGGGTACCTTATCACCTGGTAACTTGGGTTAACTAACCCGGGATTATCAGCTGAAAGTCCACTATCAAGAGTAATCTTTGCTACAGAACGCTTAGTAACCCAAAGAGGTGCTGGACACCAAGGTCTCAAGAAAGAAAATAACAAACCATGTGCCTGTGGTGTGTATGTACGGGGGAAAGAGACTTGAGGGAGTAAGTCCTTAGGGGTGTCTTAACACCTAGCACCTTGAACCAACTGGTTCGGGAGTACTGGCTGAAAGCTTATCTTAAAGAGTCGCCCCCTCACAGAGCACCTAGTCTAAGAACACAAACAAGCCCTGAAATAACAAAAAGGATCAATGAATAAAAGTCTCATGGGATGCAATCAAGTGAGTATTCTAGGACATGATAAAGGTCTGAAATTCAGTGAAGGAATGAACCTAAGTTGCTATGCATGAAACCACCATAAAACCAAGGACATGACTTCCACAATAATGACTCATTCCTCTTGGCATTCCATTCATCATTCTCTTGTTCCAGTACTTGCTTAGGAACAAGCAAGCTTTAAGTTTGGTGTTGTGATGCCAGGGCATTTTGGCCAGTTTCACTGACTTTTTCTTTACTGTTTTAGGGTAGTTTCATGCATTTTCTTAGGAAATAAGCAAATTTTGGGTAAAATTTCACTTACATCTTGATTCAAGCAAACATGGTGCACTTTACATGATTTTATGAGAATTTTGCATGAATTATATGACAAATTGGATGATGCATGTCTCATGACTTGGATTAGAACTTTGATGCACTTTATTGTTTGATTTAAGGACAAAGGAAGCAAGGAAGAACCACGTTAGCAGCCACGTTAGTCTAACTAATGTGACCACTAACGTGGAATGGGAGCTAGCTTGCAACCCTAATGAGAAAAGTAATCGCCAATAACGTCCTCAAAAGCCAAAATAGCCCACGTTAAGAGTCACGTTAACTAAGTTAACGTGAACTCTAACGTGGAAGAAAGAAATAAGGCCAACGTTAGTGACACTCACCTTTGTCACTAACGTTGGACCAAGCTCATAAGTGGCCACGTTAAGAGCCACGTTAACTCAGTTAACGTGGACTCTAACGTTGGGAAGCAAAAGAGAAGCCAACGTTAGTGACACTCACCTTTGTCACTAACGTTAGCCAAGCCACAATAAGCCACGTTAGTTGCCACGTTAACTTAGTTAACGTGGAAGCTAACGTGGAGAAAGCAAGTGATCGCTAACGTTAGTGACACTTACCTTTGTCACTAACGTTGGGATGTACCACCACAAGCCACTATGAGCAACGTTAGCTCCAACGTTAACTTAGTTAACGTGGAAGCTAACGTGGATAAAGGACATGATGAGCCAACGTTAGTGACACTCACCTTTGTCACTAACGTTGGAGATGGCTATCAACACCACGTTAGAAGCCACGTTAACCTAGTTAACGTGGACTCTAACGTGGGAAGTAGGGGCATCTTGGAACGTTAGTGACAAAGGTAAGTGTCACTAACGTTCTCGAAGGATTGGCAAGCCTACGTTAAGAGCCACGTTAACTAAGTTAACGTGGACTCTAACGTAGGGGGAAGGGAGGACTCTCAACGTCATTGGAAAAGGTGAGTCTGATAAACCACTATTTTATGGTTTATATTGTGTTTAATTGTGTGGTTTTATCATGATCCTTACCCACTTATTCATTAAATTAGCATGAAATTATAATTCCTTCCTGAATTTATAACATGTTTGAAAACTGCTTCCTAGAGACTTTAATTATGTATTTTTAATTCTCCTTTATTCCATTCGATGTCGTGATCTGTGTGTTGAGTGTTTCAGACTTTATAAGGAATGAATGAGTTGGAGATTGGAAAGGAAGCTAGCAAAAATGGAAGGAACACAAGAATTTGAGGAGATAACCAGCGAGAAGTGACGCGGTCGCATGGCTCACGCGACCGCGCAAAGGAGAGCAAATCGCAGTGACGCGGCCGCATGACTCACACGGCCGCGCGGATTGGAAAAGCTCAAGCGACGCGGTAGCGTGGACGATGCGAACGCGTGGCAAGGAAAAGTGCGAATGACGCGTCCGCATGGATGACGCGATCGCGTGACATGTGCGATCTGCATAATCTGCAGAATTCGCTAGGGGCAATTTTGGACCTTATTTCGACCCAGTTTTTGGCCCGGAACAGCAGACTAGAGCCAGAGAATATGCAGAAACAAAAGACAACATTCATTCTACACAGTTGGGAATTTTAGATCTAGTTTTACTCCTTTAGGTTTTTTTTCTCTCTAGGTTTTAGAATTTTAATTTTTAATTGGTCTTAGCATTGGAACATTGAGAAGAGTTATTTCCTCATCAAGACTTCGTCATTCTAGTTCGTTCTCTTAACTTGGTTTTATTCTTCCATGTTCCTTGCTTTGTTTAATTTTGTCATCTGAATACTTTCATGATTATTTAATACAAGGATTATTTCTTCCATTTTAATTTATTTTCCATTCCAATAATCATGTCTTCTTTTAATTCTCTTTCATATGTTATGGATTTATTATTTACAATGAGCGAGTAGTTTCTTCACTTGATGGGGAGTTGATTGAAAGGAACTCTTGAGTTGGAAGGATTGAAAGAAAATTTGTAATTGGGTTAACTGTTGGATTGTTATCTAATCACTAACACCAATCCCTTTGAACTAAGTGGGTTGCAACTCGTGAACAGATTTAGCATTCCAACTTGTTTGACTTTCCTTTAACTAGTAAAGGATAACTAAACAGAACAACCATTAATTATAAATTAATTTTGAAATCATCCCATCAATAATAGAGATTCCAACTAATCAACTCCCAGTCAAGGTTTTTATTCATATTATTTGAATTTTCTCAATTTAATTTTCCACCTACTTAACTCAACTTTTTGAAACATCTGATTAATAAAATAGCACACTTTTCTGCAACTCGTTGGGAGACGACCTAGGACTTAAATTCCCAGTAATTTTTAATTTAAACTCTCTGTGACATATTTCTAAATTGATAGGCAGATTTTCGGTGAGTTAAGAACTATACTTGCAACGTAACTATTTTAATAATTTTTAATTCACCAACTTCTGTGCCTTATCAGAGTCCCATTAACGTATGCGAAGGACCAAGAGGCAACGTTAGTGGTCACATTGGTGCCACTAACGTTGAAGTTAACGTGGATCATCCCTGGGTTAGGAACATTAGTGAAAAAGGTGATTGTCACCAACGTTCTCTAACCCACACTCTCACTTAACGTTAACGCCACTAACGTCTTGAGCTAAACACCCTGCCTACTTCACACTTTCTCTTTACAAGTAAAGCTAAGCCCACTGAAGAGGATAACTGCTTCAAACTCAAGATCCAAAGGCCCATATCCAATACTTGAAGAACCAACTAGAAGATTAGAAGAGTAGTATATATGGGGGTAGTTTTGAATTAGAAAGGAGCTTTTTGGGGAGTTGAAAATTGGAGAACTACTCTCTGTATAATTTTACTTTCTCTGCACTTCTAGTTTTACTTTTCATAATGTATTTTCCATCTTTGTTTTCGATTTCCAGAGCTATGAACAACTAAACCCCTTTCATTGGGTTAGGGAGCTCTGTTGTAATTCGATGGATCAATATTAGTTTTCATTATTCTTCTTCTATCTTTTCTCTTGATTTTACTAGAAAGCTTTCAATCTTCATCCAATTGGGTAGTTATCTTGGAAAAGAAGCTATTCATACTTGGATCTCTTCTGAACCTTGGAAGAGGAATGAAGAGATCATGCTAGAAATGCTTTCTCATGTTGGACAAAATTGGGGTTGGATGGATATGGTGACTATAATTCTACCAACACTTGATTTGGGAATGCATGTGGTATAATCAGTGACCATACTTCATCTCTTCTCATGAGCAATTGACCAAGGAATTGGCTATTGATCAAGATTTGAGAGATTGAATTACAAGAAATTGTAATTCGATCACTTAAGATTGCCAAGGAGATCAATGAACGCATTGATTGAGGAAGAGTTGAAAATGAACTTGATCCGGAGAATGCAACATCTCCTAAGCCCAATGAATTCCCCATTTCTGATCTTACCCATTCTCTTTAATTTCTGCAATTTACTTTTATGAGCATCTTCCCCATTCCCATTTAAGATTCTGCAATTTTCTTTCTGCCATTTACATTCAGCTCTTTATTTCCAGTAATTTACCTTTTCTGCTATTTACTTTCCCGCCATTTAATTTTCTGCAAACCTCAAATCAAATTCTGCTTCGCTCAACTAGAACATTCCTCTAATTAAAGTTGCTTGACCAATCAATCCTTGTGGGATTCGACCTCACTCTATTGTGAGTTTTTACTTGACGAAAATTCGGTATACTTGCCGAAGGAAAATTGTTGAGAGACAAGTTTCTGTGCATCAACTTCATGCGTAAATTATTTTTTTCTTTTCCCTTTTTTGTTTTGTATTTGTTTTCCCTCTTTGGTTATCACTTGAAATTATTTTTGTATGTAGTGCTTATGATTACTCAAGGAATCAGTGGATCTCTGCAAACTCCATCATCATCGCTATTAATTCTTATTAAGGCACTTGCATTGGCTCCCCATTTTGCATGATTAACTCTTTAAGACCTCAAAACCATTGAGAAATCCACATTTCATGGTATTTATTTGCTCTAATTGGGTGGATTTTATCAACTTTTCTTACACTTATTCAATGAAATAGCTTGGTTTTGTAAATTCTCCATAAATTGTGCTCAAAATGTGAAAACATGCTTTTTAGGCCCTTATTTGTTAAATTTTATCCACTTTAATTCCATTTGATGCCTTGATGTGTTTGTTGAGCGCTTTCAGGTTTACAAGGCTAATATGGATTGATGAAGTGAGGAAAACGCATGCAAAAGTGAAGAAAACATGAAGAAATAAAGTTTGGAGCAAATCAGCAAGTGTGCGTACGCAAAAGTATGCGTGCGTACACACAAGTGAGAGTCAGCAAGTGTGCACTCGCACAACCTTATGTGTGCATGCGCACGTGGAAAAATCAGCATGTGTGCATACGCACAAGTACCAATACGTGACCTCATTTATGCAATTCGCTGGCTGCGAATTTTGGGCCCCCAAAACCTAATCCAACTCATTTCTAAAGCTATTTCAACCCTAATTCAAGTGGAGGCAAGGGGGGAGCACTTAGTTTTAGGTTTTTATGTTTTTGTCTTAGTTTTCTAGAGAGAGAAACTCCCCTTTCTCTCTAGAATTTAGGTTTTCTTAGTTTAATTTCCTTTAATTTCAGTCTTTAATTCTTGTTTTAATATAGTTTTCTTTATGTTTTCATGCTCTTTTGTCTTGATCTTCTTTATTTCTCTTGTTATTTCCTTTATTTTGTCACTTTTATGTTATGAACACTTTTGTTGACTTTAATTTCATTTAACGCAAATTTATGTTTCTATGTTATTATTGCTTTCTTTAGTTGTTATTATCGTTTTCTTGCACTTGGTAGCTTTAGATTCTATTTTGATTGCAATTTAATATGCTTTTATTTTCATGTACTCTAAGTGTTTGATAAAAATGCTTGGCTTAGTATTTACCTAGTTTTTCTTCACTCTTGGCTTGGAATTGAGGACTTTGGTGACCTTAAGTCATTGATGTCAATTCTTGGTTGATATATTAGAGTAGTTAGTTGATTTGGTTTCTACTAACTTTAAGCCTCTGATGACAAGTCATCCTAGCCTATTTTAACTAGTCTTTTTCTTTTGTTTTCATTAGAATTTTGCACTTTCTTGAGCTACAAACAAGCTAATTGAGTAGATTTTCATGTTTCCCTTGATTGAACCAACCATATATGAATTTATGCCATTTCATGAGGTTTTATGCTATATTTGTTGCATATTATGAAAGAATGAATATCTCATGATTTTGAGCATAGCTTTGATGAGTTTGGTTGATTAATGATAGGTGAAGAAAGCTTGGAGAAAGGTTGAAGCAAAGAGGAATGGCTAGGAGTGAAGAGGGGACAATGGAATAAGTGAAATTGAACCAGGAAGCATGAAGTTAGCCCCAACGTTAGCCCCCTAACTTGGAGGCTAACGTTGGAACTTGAAATTTCCTCCCTGGCCATCCCACGTTTGCGCCAACGTTAGCCCCCTAACTTGGAGGCTAACGTTGGCACATGAATATTCAAGGAAGAGGCAAAAGTTAGCCCCAACGTTAGCCCCCTAATTTGGAGGCTAACGTTGGAACTTGAGAGTTTCTCCCCTGGGCACCAACGTTTGCGCCAACGTTAGCCCCCTAACTTGGAGGCTAACGTTGGCACATGAATTACAATGGGGAAGGAGCCAACGTTTGCGCCAACGTTAGCCCCCTAACTTGGAGGCTAACGTTGGCGCCACTAGCACCAAGGGAAGGCCAACGTCCATACCAGCAGAATGTGCTTTGCTGATATGAAAAGTTGGAGCCAAAGTTAGACCCCTAACTTTGGCTCAAACTTTTGGTCCAACTTTTGCTAACCTCAATTCCGGTTCAATTGGTTCACTTCGGTTCTTCTCCAAACTTCAAGAGCAATCAACCAAGGCTTCTTTCAACCCAATTCCACCAAGAGCAAAGGCCCAACTCAAGGCTTGAAGATCATTTTTGAAAGTGTATAAATAGGATAGAATTCAAGTTATTCGGCGAGCTTTCCTTTGGGAATTTTCATAATAGTTTTTGGAGAGCTTTTGAACTTTAATTTCTTTGCTTTCATTGCTTTCAATTTCATTTTACATTTGTCTTGGATCTTGGATTGGAGAATTGAAGAAATTCTGTTTCAATCTCAATCTTGGATCTCACTGTTTCTTTACTGTTAATTGAATTCCATTTCCGGTTCATTGTTCTTCATCTCTTTTCTTTGCAATTTACAATTTCCTTGCAATTGTTCTTGTTGGATCTAGGAAGGCATTGAGATCTAGACTTGGTTTTCTAGTCTCTGGGTCCTGAGATCTGAATTTCTCATTTCACTTCTCTGTTTATTGCTTTCTCATGTTCATTTACTTTTCTGCTTCATATCCGGTTCAATCCCAATTCCCTTTTACTCTTCTGTTCGATGCAATTTAATTTTTCCTTGTTTAAATTCTGCAAATCCACATCCCAATCCCCTTTACATTTCAAGCAATTTACATTCCTTGCACTTTAAGATTCCGCAATTTACATTTCTTGCACTTTAAGTTTCTGCCATTTAATTTCTTGTTCTTCAAGTTTCAGCAATTTATTTCTTGTTCTCTTTACTTCAATGCAATTTAATTCTGCAAGTCACAAAACCATCAACCAAATCTTGATTCGCTTGACTAAATCAACCACTAAACTAAAATTGCTCAATCCTTCAATCCCTGTGGGATCGACCTCACTCCCGTGAGTTATTATTACTTGATACGACCCGGTGCACTTGCCGGTTAGATTTGGGTGTTTTGGGAGAGATTTATTTTTTCTCCAAAATATCTCATCAAGTTTTTGGCGCCGTTGCCGGGGATTGATTAGATTGACAATGATTAAGTGAGGTGGTGATCTAGATCAAGCACTTTTTCTTTAATTTTGATTAACCCACTAACTGTTTGATTTTTTGCTTAAACTAACTAACACTTCAATCTGGCAGTAAATTGAAGTGTCACTAGTTTTGTGCATTTCTCATGTTCTGCTTGTATGTCAGGTACAAGAAGAACCATACCCAATTTTCATGAACAAGACGAAAGAACTCTCAGGAGGTTAAGAAGAGCTGAAAGAGGGAAAAACATTGTTGGAGAAGAGGAATCAGATGAAGAATTCCAAGAGATGGAGGAACATTTAACCAATCCACCAGGTGGAGAAGACAACAACAATGGCAACCCACCCCAGAGGAGAGTTTTGGCTTCCTACACCTTTGCAAATCCTAGACATTGTGGGAGCAGCATCTTGGCTCCAAATGTCAATGCTAACAACTTTGAACTCAAGCCACAACTCATCACTTTGGTTCAGAACAACTGCTCTTTTGGTGGAGGACCACTTGAGGACCCACACCAACATTTATCCACTTTCTTGAGGATATGCAACACTGTCAAAACTAATGGAGTGCCCCCTGAGAGTTACAAACTGATGCTATTCCCATTTTCTCTCAGGGACAAGGCTACTCAATGGTTGGAATCGTTTCCAAGGGACAGCATCAACAACTGGGATGATTTGGTAACTAAATTCCTTGCCAAATTTTATCCACCTCAGAGGATTATAAGGTTAAAGGCTGAGGTTCAAACATTTACACAAATGGAGGCCGAACCCATCTATGAGGCATGGGAGAGGTACAAGGCTCTGATCAGGAAAGGTCCCCCTGCTATGTTTAATGAGTGGGAGAAGCTCCAAAACTTCTATGAAGGCTTAACACTGAAATCTCAGGAAGCTTTGGATCACTCAGCTGGAGGTTCCTTGCAACTCATGAAAACTGCAGAAGAGGCTCAACAACTTATTGATATGGTGTCCAACAACCAATATTTCTTTGCTCATCAAAGAAGCCGCCAACCATCACAAAGAAGAGGAGTAATGGAACTAGAAGGAGTGGATTCAATCCTAGCTCAAAACAAGATGATGCAGCAGCAAATTCAACAACAATTTGAGCAAATGGCCAAGAGGATTGATAGTCTCCAAGTTGCAGCAGTCAACACTAGCCAACCATCAACCACATGGGGACAGAGTGAAGAAACTCAAGAAGAACAACAACAAGAGCAAGTTCAGTATATGCACAACCAAGGACCAAATGAAGTGTATGGTGATACATACAATCCATCCTGGAAAAACCACCCAAACCTCAGATGGGGAGATAACCATGCCCAAAACCAACAACCATGGCAGAGGAACTCAAACCAACACAACCCAAGAAGCAACCAAAATCACAACCAGCAGCAGACTAACCAAAACCCCTACAGAAAACCTCAAAACAACTACCCCAACCTCAACCAATACCAACTTAATAACCAACCCACCAACCAAAATGCCTACCATCCACCACCCACATCTCATAACCCACCTCAAATATCACCTGAAGCCCAAAGAATCACTCACTTGGAGGCCATGATAGACAAAATGCTGAAACACCAGGAAATGGTAGCCAAGAATCAGGAAGCCTCCCTGAAGAGCCTAGAGAGACAGATGGGGCAACTCTCCAAGCAAGTATCTGTTGAGAGACCTTCAAACTCACTGCCCAGTGACACAATTCCAAATCCCAAGGAAGAATGCAAGGCAATACAATTAAGGAGTGGAAGAGCATTGATAAGCAACAATGACACTACAAGGAAGCAAGCAGAGAACATCAAAGAACCAATGGAGGATGAGAATCAAACAAAGGTAGATGAGGCTAAGGAGCAAGTTGTAATGCCAAACAAAGACACTGAGAAACTCAAAGAGAAGGACAACCAGCCACATAGCTCAAAAGAAGTAGCTCAGGGGCAGCAACAAATAGGAAAAAGCATCACACCTCCACTGCCATATCCCCAGAGGTTCAACAAAGAGTTTCTGAAGGATCTCATCAACAAAAAAAGAAGCTGGGATGAGAAAGAAACCATAATGATTACTGAGGAATGCAGAGCCTTGATTCAAAAGGGGCTTCCTCCCAAGCTTGAGGACCCAGGGAGCTTCTTGTTGCCTTGCACCATTGGGGAATTGACCATCACTAAAGCAATGTGCGATCTCGGAGCGAGCATTAACTTAATACCATCCTCCTTGGTGAAAAAGCTGCATATAGAGGAGGTCAAACCAGTACAAATGTCTTTGGAGCTGGTAGACAAGTCAATGGTATACCCCAGGGGTGTAATTGAAAATCTGTTGGTCAAGGTGGACAGTTTTATTTACCCTGCTGATTTTGTGGTTCTAGAATCAAACAATGATGATGGTGACTCTGTTATACTGGGAAGGCCATTCTTAGCCACTGCTAGAGCTATCATAGACGTAGAGGAAGGGGAATTAACTCTCAGGATGCATGACCAGAGCATCACTCTGAAGGTGTTACCAGAGGCACAATTTAGCAAGGAAGAGAAAGACTATATGAAAAATGACCAGAAAAGTCACAGCAACATCCCAATGCTAAAGATTGTGCAGGCTGATGAAAAAGCCCAAGAGGGTAGTAGAGTATTAGCCACTGAAAAGAGAGGTCCCCAAGGAAAGCCTACAGCCAGAAAAGAAAGATCAACAAAAGGAAAGATGAAGCGCAGAAACAAAGCAAAAAGGGGCTGGAAGAATAGAAAGATTCCAACAGAGGGACTTTCTAAAGGTGACAAAGTGCAACTGATATATCAACAGTTGGGGGCAAATCAACAAACCGAGGATTACTACACTGTCAGCAACATACTATCATTAGAGCATGCTGAAATTGAACACCAGAGAACAAAGAAGAGGATCACGGTCAGGGGAGACAAATTGAGGCCCTACAAGCACCAACCACCATAAAAGAAAGCCTCAATGTCAAGCTAGTGACAATAAAAGAGCGCTCCATGGGAGGCAACCCATGCTTTAAGATTCATGTCATTTTACATTCAATAAATTATGATCACTTGATGCATGAATTCTTTTCTCTTTTCATGAACATGTCCATTTATTGCATGTACTATTTTGAAACATATACTAAGTTCGGTGTATCTTCAAGCACACTTAACCAAGATTACAAAGGATTTTGTTTCACATGCTTAAAATGTTTTGATAGAGCATATGGCCAAACAGTAAGTTTGGTGTCCACATAGCTTCATGAAAATTTGAAACTCATGCATCAATAATCATACATTTGCTATTTTCCAAAACCTTATAAATAGAAAATTTTTTTTTAGATAATGAAGGTATTAATTGTGATGTACCCTTTGACAAGAAACAAGTTTGGTGTTCATCAAACCTTGATGCACCGATTCAAGGATGCAATTAATCCTTCATGAAAAAAAAAAAAAGAGAAAAAGAAAGTATGATGAAAACAATTCTTATGAACATTTAACATTTGAACTTCACCAATTGGAGGAAGAAACTCATTTTCTTTATACATTACCAAACACTAAGTTTGGTGTCCTCCAAAGAAAGTGTCACGGTTCACATGAGATAAGAATTGATGGTTCACATATTTTTACTAAAAAGAACAATATTGCTACGGTTGGATAAGACTAATATATGTTGTCTTGTTGTGATGACTAGGAGGTCAAAGAATCTTCAATGAAAAAGACAAGACAAAGGAAAGCATAGCATAAGGACAAAATCCTATCACATGCTTCAAGGAAGAAATCTGCCACTCCTTGAGAATGATCACGGCAAAGGCAAGGGAAGGAGCAAATTTTGTCTTCATTCATCCTCACATGCATACCTTTGATCTCCATAGTGTCTAATTGCATCCTAGCCCTTCATTGCTCATTTAAAAGCATACCACCTTCAAGCCATGCACATAACCGAATCACTCCTCAACATAACAAGCCTTGTGCAACCTTTCTTCTACTTTAAACTCCAACCACTTAAACTTCTCTTCATAACTTCTTGTCATAGCAAGTCCGGACCTCATCTCTTTTTCCTCCAAACATACATCAAACTCTCCAACATTCTTCACATTCCCTCTCAACCAACCAAGTGATCATGGCATCCTCCTCAAGAACCAAACGACGAAAAGGAAAAGATCCAATAGTGGAGGAAGAAACACATGAATATGACCAACGGAGGTTCAAGTCTTGGCATCATCAAATGCAAATTCAATGGATGAACGAGAAAAGAATCTATCCTGAAATTCCATTCATGTTGCCGGATGATGGATGTCAAGAAATGAAAAACAAAATCCGGAAGAGGAGATGGGAGGAACTTACATCACCAGTCACCCGAATTAACACCAATATCATAAGAGAGTTCTATGCAAATGTCCCAAGGCTTGACATGCGTGAGCCCCCAACGTACAAGAGCTATGTGCGAGGGGTGGAAGTAGACTTTAGCCCGGACGCAATCAAGAAAGTCTTGAAACTCAAGTCAGTCCGCTTTGATGAACCGGGATACCAACAAAGATTGACTGAGGATCAAGATTATGAGGAGATTGCGAGAGATATTTGTTTTGAGAACTCAGAATGGGAAAGAGATAACAAGAACAGATACAAGTTCCTGAAGAGATCTAACCTCACTCCGGAAGCAAAAGGATGGTATGAGTTGATGAAAAGGTCAATTCAGGGCACTGTGAACACCTCAGAAGTTAATAGGGAGAGAGCCGTGATGCTGCATTGTATCATGGTGGGTGGAGAGATAAGAGTTCATGATATTCTTGCAAGAGACATTCAAAAGATAGCTGAAAAGAATTCGGCCGGATCTTGGTTGTACTATCCGAGCACCATTTGGAGGTTGTGTGCAAGGGCTAAGGTTCCAATGGAAGAGGAGAATCCAATGTGGTTAAGCCAAGGCATTCCCATAACCATTGAACGGATGATGATGCCCCTTGAAGCACATCAAGGCCGAAGGCCACATGGAGGAAGGGAAGTAGAAGAACCAATGGAAGAAGATGAGCCACACATAGAAGAAGAGCCACAAGAGGAGGAGGAGCAACCACACTTTTTCCCACATGGCAATATGGATATGACTCAAATGCAAGAAGCAATAGGGAGATTGTCTCAACAGTACACGAGAATTCAAGAGAGGCAAGAGGAATACCATTCTCTGTACATGCAAAACCAACAAGCACAAGAAGAAAGAGAGCTAAGAATAATAAACAAACAAAATGAATTCGAGTCAAGATTTCTTGTGATGCAAGAAGAACATGCCTTTCAATCTCATGAATCTTTTGGAAAGTTGGAACAAATGCAAGCTGAAAGTTTGAAGGCTTTCAAGGAGTTCACAACACTCTAAGAAGCAAGGTATGAAGTGCAAGCCGATTATAATGTCAATAGCCAAATCAAACTGAACTATATTGGAGAACATATGCACAACATGGATCCGGCATTCCCAACTTTTGATGAATTCTTCAAAATGAGAAGTGAGGTAGAAGTGAACAGGGCTATGAGACTTGAAGATAGAGTGGAGGAGGCTATGAATAAGGCTGGCTTTTGGCAAGATCAACAACCACCAAACAAGGATGGTGGGAACACTAGCAGCCAAGTGTATGAAAGGAGAAAGAAAAGGCATGACAAATGAAAGGTGGACTTGCTCCTTATTCATCACTACAAAATCTATCCGTTCTAAGTTGTCTTTGCATTTTTAAGTAGTTATTTAAAAGTCTTTGCATTGTGTTTGTTTCTTTTAAAATAAGTAGGCTAGTTTATGTGTGTGCTTGTGTGTTTATTTTCACTTGACAAGAAGCATGTGTTGTCCCCTGCATCTTTCAATTCAATAAAAGAACAGTTTGAATGTGAAGCAAGATAGTCTCTGTTAGATAGAAGTAGAATAAAAGTAAGTGGTGGTATGTGTGTGATTGTATAATGGCTCACTTTTGAATGAATAAAGAGCCAGGATATCTCCTTCTAAGTAAATAGTGGCCTACTGTCTATGAATCTCAATTGAATTAAATTCCTTGGTTAGAAAGAAAAACAAAAAGAAGGAAAGAAGAAAAAGATAGCAAAAAGAGTGGCAAAACAAAAGGAAAACAAAAAAAAACAAAGCTGGACACCAATAGCTTGAACCTTAAAATATATGCCTGTGATGTCTTTGTACTAGGATCTGCTTGGATTAGTAAGCTCTTAGGAGTGCCTCAACACTTGGTGACTTGGGTTAACTAACCCGGGATCATCAGCTGAAAGTCCACCATCAAGAGCAACCTAACTACAAGGCATTTAGTAGCCCAAAGAGGTGCTGGGCATCAATGTTTTAAGAAGGAATGTGAGCCAAGTGTCTATGGTGAATAATGTGTCAAGTATAAAGAAAAGAAAATGAACTTGCTACACATGACACTCAAATAAAGCTTATGAACAAAGTATTAGCCAAGGATAAAGGAATAATGAGAAGCCATAGCAGTATGTCACTTGAAGCTTGAAGGAGACTTTCTAGGCCTAGGAGTCAATAAGAAGTGAGTATTTGCATATCCACACAAAACCCCATGAACTATCAATAATACTCTGCTAGCATGAACTTCCTCTTCCATTTCATTCTTTCTTCTCAATAATTCATTTCTTGCTTGGGGACAAGCAAGCTTTAAGTTTGGTGTTGTGATGACAAGTCATCCTAGCCTATTTTAACTAGTCTTTTTCTTTTGTTTTCATTAGAATTTTGCACTTTCTTGAGCTACAAGCAAGCTAATTGAGTAGATTTTCATGTTTCCCTTGATTGAACTAACCATATATGAATTTATGCCATTTCATGAGGTTTTATGCTATATTTGTTGCATATTATGAAAGAATGAATATCTCATGATTTTGAGCATAGCTTTGATGAGTTTGGTTGATTAATGATAGGTGAAGAAAGCTTGGAGAAAGGTTAAAGCAAAGAGGAATGGCTAGGAGTGAAGAGGGGACAATGGAATAAGTGAAATTGAACCAGGAAGCATGAAGTTAGCCCCAACGTTAGCCCCCTAACTTGGAGGCTAACGTTGGAACTTGAAATTTCCTCCCTGGCCATCCCACGTTTGCGCCAACGTTAGCCCCCTAACTTGGAGGCTAACGTTGGCACATGAATATTCAAGGAAGAGGCAAAAGTTAGCCCCAACGTTAGCCCCCTAATTTGGAGGCTAACGTTGGAACTTGAGAGTTTCTCCCCTGGGCACCAACGTTTGCGCCAACGTTAGCCCCCTAACTTGGAGGCTAACGTTGGCACATGAATATTCAAGGAAGAGGCAAAAGTTAGCCCCAACGTTAGCCCCCTAACTTGGAGGCTAACGTTGGAACTTGAGAGTTTCTCCCCTGGGCACCAACGTTTGCGCCAACGTTAGCCCCCTAACTTGGAGGCTAACGTTGGCACATGAATTACAATGGGGAAGGAGCCAACGTTTGCGCCAACGTTAGCCCCCTAACTTGGAGGCTAACGTTGGCGCCACTAGCACCAAGGGAAGGCCAACGTTAGGGTCAAAGTTAGACCCCTAACGTTGGCACCAACGTCCATACCAGCAGAATGTGCTTTGCTGATATGAAAAGTTGGAGCCAAAGTTAGACCCCTAACTTTGGCTCAAACTTTTGGTCCAACTTTTGCTAACCTCAATTCCGGTTCAATTGGTTCACTTCAGTTCTTCTCCAAACTTCAAGAGCAATCAACCAAGGCTTCTTTCAACCCAATTCCACCAAGAGCAAAGGCCCAACTCAAGGCTTGAAGATCATTTTTGAAAGTTTATAAATAGGATAGAATTCAAGTTATTCGGCGAGCTTTCCTTTGGGAATTTTCATAATAGTTTTCGGAGAGCTTTTGAACTTTAATTTCTTTGCTTTCATTGCTTTCAATTTCATTTTACATTTGTCTTGGATCTTGGATTGGAGAATTGAAGAAATTCTGTTTCAATCTCAATCTTGGATCTCACTGTTTCTTTACTGTTAATTGAATTCCATTTCCGGTTCATTGTTCTTCATCTCTTTTCTTTGCAATTTACAATTTCCTTGCAATTGTTCTTGTTGGATCTAGGAAGGCATTGAGATCTAGACTTGGTTTTCTAGTCTCTGGGTCCTGAGATCTGAATTTCTCATTTCACTTCTCTGTTTATTGCTTTCTTATGTTCATTTACTTTTCTGCTTCATATCCGGTTCAATCCCAATCCCCTTTTACTCTTCTGTTCGATGCAATTTAATTTTTCCTTTTTTAAATTCTGCAAATCCACATCCCAATCCCCTTTACATTTCAAGCAATTTACATTCCTTGCACTTTAAGATTCCGCAATTTACATTTCTTGCACTTTAAGTTTCTGCCATTTAATTTCTTGTTCTTTAAGTTTCAGCAATTTATTTCTTGTTCTCTTTACTTCAATGCAATTTAATTCTGCAAGTCACAAAACCATCAACCAAATCTTGATTCGCTTGACTAAATCAACCACTAAACTAAAATTGCTCAATCCTTCAATCCCTGTGGGATCGACCTCACTCCCGTGAGTTATTATTACTTGATGCGACCCGGTGCACTTGCCGGTTAGATTTGGGTGTTTTGGGAGAGATTTATTTTTCCTCCAAAATATCTCATCAGCCTCCCATTAATAGAGTTGGCTAGGACTTGTGAATTGAGATCAACTATGCTTATTTGACTTATCCTCGATGTTAGGGTTGACTAAGTAGGATTAACTCGTCATAATCATCATATGTTTGTGGTCAACGGCTAGGATAGGTAGCCTTAGCTCTCAATCCATGCCAAGAGGTTTCTTAGCATTTGAATTTCCCTTTTCTTTGATTAATTACCTTTGAATTTAATTACTTTCATTTAATTCTTTGCATGAGCATTTACACTTCTTGCTATTTACATCACTTGGTTCTCTTGCAATCTCAAATCCCCATTTCCCCTCATAGCCAATAATTAATCACTCAATTGCAGCTCCTAGGGAAGACGACTCGGAACTTAAGAACTCCCAGTTTATATTTTGTATTGATTGTGATATCCTTTGAACTAAAATTAGATTGAGAGGATCCATTGCCGGTTCGGACTATACTTGCAACGAAAGAAATTATATTTTTACCGATTTGGCATAATTCTCTCATTATCAACCATCCATGCACCTCCCTCTTCCAGACAAAGAATTAAAGACACTCGTCTTGACTTGCTCACCTATTACATACACTGGTTCTTCTCTTCCTAGGCTATTAATCACTCCACACTATAATCCATACACACTTTGTCCTCACCTTCTTCATAGCCTCGGACACACCCCCACCCTCATGCATCCCTTGGATGTCCTCAACCTTCATTTTACTATCCTCCATCAATATATATACCATCATAGGATTCTTGATAAAGGGCCAAATGTTGGTTTCGAATTTCTCAAAAAGAATTATTTTGTCGATAGTATAGTCTCAAACCAATAATTGACGCTAATCAAAGTTTAAATAATTATTGTCACAAAACAAATCAAATAACCGGGAGTTTTAATTTTCGAGTCATTCTCCCACGGAATTGCAGTGAGGTGTGTGTATCATTGGCTATGAGAAATCGGGGTGAGATAGTAATAGACAAGATATTAAATTGCAAGAAAATAAAGAAGCAATAAAGGTAATTAACTAAGGAAATGAAAGGAGAATCAAATGCTAAAGGAAATATTGGCAAGGGTTGAGAGTTAAGGTTTCTGTTCATACCTTAGGTCGAGCTATCCGACCCGAACTGATCGAAGACAGAGTGACTGACCTCTTCAGGTCAGGTCCCCCAACCTCTTCTGTAAAAGAGTTTGGCCAAATCGACATAAGAAGCCCAAGCTGGCCCAAACAAAGGGACACAACCCAATCTAAAAGCAGCCAAAGCCTAGAAGGATAAAGGCAGTTCCCCTTAAAGATAAGATAACTTCACTCAAAGATAAGATAAGATAACTATCTTATCTCTAGAACGGTTACTCCACACCATTCTAAATACACTGGAGCACCCAGGTATAACTCATACTCTGATTCTACTAAATACCTGCTTAAATCCCATGCTAACTTAAGCATCGGAGTCTCTTGCAGGTACCACCACCCTCCGGTGACCAAGGATCGGCAGCATCACCAGGTCCAACAAGTCGGACACGGCAACTCCGGCCACCACCGCAGATCTCGTCCGAGATCAACCTACAGTTTCAGGTAACCCTTGAAACATTGGCGCCGTTGCTGGGGAACCTGGAAGTCATCCCATCACCATGGTGGACGACCACAATAATGATCATAACTCAGGTTTGGTGGACAGAACGCCAAACAAACACACGGATGCCACCTCCAAAGACACACCTCAAAATAGGGGAGACAAACAACCTTCTAACATGGAAATTTTAAAAGCTATCCGGGAACAACAAAATCGTCTCAAACAGCTCGAACAGGAGGCTGAACACCAGCGGGAGGCTGAAAGAGACCTGCGGAGAGAAGCCAAACGACGCCGAGAACTGGAAGACAAGCTCGTAAAGCTTGAAGCCAACCTCGAGACCTGAACTGCTCATTCCAAGTGTGAGGATAACTCCCACAAGGACCAAGATCCCTTCACCAAAGAGATCATGAAAGCTAAAGTTCCAAAAGATTTCAAGGCCCCCGACATGACTTCATACGATGGTACCTCAGATCCCAGCCATCATCTCAGCAATTTCAGGAGCAGAATGTATCTCACTGATGCCTCGGACGCCGTTCGATGCAAAGCCTTCCCAACTACTGTAACAAAGACGGCAATAAAGTGGTTCGACAGTTTGCGTCCCAGATCCATCACAAGTTTTGACGACCTAGCCAAAAAATTTCTTGCCAGATTCTCCATCCAGAAGGACAAAGCCAAACATGCCCCAAGCCTACTAGAAATTAAGCAAGGAGATAGGGAGAGCCTCCGCAGCTACATGGAAAGATACAACAAAGCATGTCTGGACATACAAAGTCTGCCAACAGAAGCAGCCATCATGGGTCTCATCAATGGCCTAAGAGAAGGAACTTTTAGCCACTCTATATCGAAAAAGCATCCAACATCCCTAAATGAGGTACAAGAACGAGAAGAGAAGTATATCAACATAGAAGAAAATTCTCGATTAGGGGAAATATCAAAACCTGGACCCTCCTATGCCTCTCGGGACAAGGATAAAGAGTCCAGGACAAAAGAAGATCAACTCAAGGAGAAGCCCCGAAAATACCACAATTACACCCCATTCGGGTATCTCTTGTAGATGTTTTCCGAGAAATATGCAACACTGAGAAGATCCTACCACCTCGCCCAATCAAAAGCAAAAAAGGAGGGAGAAGTCGGACAGAGTACTGGGAGTACTATCGAGTTTACGGTCATCCCACCAATGAATGCTTTGACCTAAAAGATGTCATAGAGAAGTTGGCAAGAGAAGGGCGACTAGATCGATACTTAGCCAACAAAACGGAAGAACCAAGGAAAAAAAGAAGGGACGAAGAGGTCGGACAAGCTGAGCGACCACCTCACACTCTTGAGAGGCATGTTCACATGATAAATGGAGGATTCACAGGTGGAGGGATCTCTAAGTCATATCGCAAAAGACACCTTAAAGAAGTATATCATGTAGCGGAAGGAGAGAGGTCATCCAACCTCCGCACTATTACTTTTACCTAAGAAGATGTAATAGGCATCATCTCGGGACATGATGACCCCATGGTCATCATCATCATTATATTAGCTAACGCTAACCTCCACAGAACATTAATCGACCAAGGAAGTTCTGCAGACATCTTATTCAAAACTGCCTTCGACAAACTCGGCCTGCAAGAAAAAGAGCTCAGAGCATATCCGAATAGCTTGTTCGGACTAGGAGATAATCCAATCCAACCACTAGGGTATATATCACTACACACAACCTTTGGAAAGGGAACCCGGTCAAGGACGTTTAACAGAGACTACATTGTAGTCGACGTGAGCTCAGCTTACAACACCCTAATAGGTCGGACAACACTGAACCAGCTTGCCGCAGTGGTCTCGACTCCACATCTATGCATGAGGTTCCCAACTCCAGAAGGGATCGCCACGATAAAAAGAGACCAAAAAACTGTGCGTCGCTGTTATAATGAAAGTCTGAACCTTAAAGGCAACCCAAAGGGGAGGAAGTCTACACTATTGGTGTACGAAATCATGATCGTTCATTCCTTGGTAATGGCGCTAAAAACTTAATACGCACGTTCATAATAATAGTTCTTCTTCACAACTTCGCACAACTAACCAGCAAGTGCACTGGGTCTTCCAAGTAATAAACCTTACGTGAGTAAGGGTCGATCCCACGGAGATTGTCGGCTTGAAGCAAGCTTTGGTCACCTTGTAAATCTCAGTCAGGCGGATTCAAATGGTTATAGAGTTTTAATAATTGAAATATAAATAAAACGTAAAATAAAGATAGAGATACTTATGTAATTCATTGGTAAGAATTTCAGATAAGCGTATGGAGATGCTTTATTCCTTCTGAACCTCTGCTTTCCTACTGCTTTCATCCAATCCTTCTTACTCCTTTCTATGGCAAGCTTATGTTGGGCATCACCGTTGTCAATGGCTACATCCCGTCCTCTCTGTGAAAATGGTCCAAAATGCGCTGTCACCGCACGGCTAATCATCTGTCGGTTCTCGATCATACTGGAATAGGATTCAGTAATCCTTTTGCGTCTGTCACTATGCCCAGCACTCGCGAGTTTGAAGCTCGTCATAGCCATCCCTTCCTAGATCCTACTCAGAATACCACAGACAAGGTTTAGA